>NC_138153.1:19845564-20078064 GCF_964199315.1 Orbicella franksi
AAATATACTAGCACGTCTTCCTAAGGAAATTATAAGCAAAGATTTTAACCTTTTATTCTACTACATCTCCAGTTACTCCGCGGGACTTATTCCCCAGCAATACAAGCGCCAATACACACGAACCGCTCGTTACAATCGTGTGGAAACCATTCTTCACCGATCGCAGCGATCTTTACGATAACAATCGATGAAACAGACTTTAGTTCAATCTCGTTGATCGTAAGCAGTAAGTAGTCATATGGAAAGTGGTAGCTAGTGGCAAAGAGCGCTGAACTGGTAGTGATCGCAATCATCCAAACGCAAGTGGTGCTCACTGTATGGAGGTCTGATGCCAGCTGTCCAAACGGGTTTTTCAAATATATTGGATGGAGATCAAAAGCTGTAAATTGCTGGGGAAAAACTGAACAAGTTTTATTGTTGAATAACATAAAAAGAACAAATAAATCATTTAACCATTGTTAACATTAAGTCCGCCTAGTTTACCATTCATGTCAAGGGAACTGTAGATATTTTCAATAAAGCAAAACCGCGACCATGTGTTCATTTAAACTACTAAAGATAAAAATAGCTTTTCCACCAACATAATGAGAACTAGTAATAATATCGGAACCTTTTAAAACCGACGTCTTTCAAAACAATTAACAAAGTGATTAACAACTCAAAACCTGAATGACCAAAGTACACAGTTAAATGTTTTCCTTCACGACGTCAGAATTGATACAATTGTTTCACACAAGATAACATATCTAACTTTAAAATCGGCCACAACTTCCTAGGTGGCCGGTAAAACTGTGTTTTTAAAACATGGTCTTGCAAGATAACTTAAAATTTGTCGTGGCTAATTTTCATGTAGCACTGACTAAACTGCCGATCTCAATTAGCAGTAAAAAAGACATCTACCAAAACAATTACGAGTAGGTATTTTCAACAAGCTTTTCAGCCTTCTTTATTTCTCATCACAGCTCCCGTTATTTTTAATTACTTTGAGGGAGTTTTCTGTTTGAAATGAGTTACAAATGTTGTCGGAGAAGCAAATATCATAAACCTGGAAAATTGAATAAGGGGCATCAATTTTATTTACCCGTAAAGTTCGCTATCGCGTATTCAAAGAGCAATGTTTTGAATAACGTAGCATAAATTGGATTATTTAATCCAATTCGCCCTCGCTCACTAGGCCAATCCTCTCACTGCTGCTCCAAATATCACCAATGGCTTTAACATCTTCACCAGTTTCAAAGTGTCTTTTGTTCTGTGACATGTACAGATGAAGTTATTTAGCGGCGAAAAGACAACTCTTTCTCACCAGCCGAGTCTCCACCGAATCAACTAAGCTATGCGTTTGATAGTTTGCACCTGAAAACAGGTGATTCAAATGTGTTTTAAATATCGTTGGTTTTGTTTGAGAATTTTCACAATGTCACTGAAAGGCCCCAAAAATTGAAACGAGAGTCTCGCGATTTTTCAGGTGAGCAATCCCACTCATATTCCATAGATGTTATTGACTTATCATTATCTGGTTGTTCTAAGCTTTGTTATCGCCAAATTTCATTACACAATAAGGTTCATTTATCGAAACACCGACATAGAAACTTCTATAATGACTAATGTCACCGCTACCTAGAATATAATAAAAACTGTGAACAACTTTTGCGTATCAGTATATGTAGTTTTACTTTTAGAATTTCACTATGCCACCCAACAAAAACATATTTTGCGCACATCTGCCCCGCACAAATGTAGACCACGCTTTCTAATGAGCATTGCGTGTGTTCAATAAAATTAAAGTCAAGGAAAAAACGTGTCAGGAGAAAATAAATTTTAGTGATATCAAATAAGAAGTAATCAATCATTTTCTTGAAATCCCCTTAATACTGCGACGCTTCATCTTTCGGCAAAGGAAATTAGAAAGAAATGTTTTAATCCTCTATTTCACAACAGCTCTTTACTTCTCCAGTTACTCTGGAATGATTCTCTTGCAGTGTGAACACAAATACACACAATCTTGGTGCATTCAGACTGAAAAATGACTGAAATGTACTGTCTCAAAACAAGAATTATTACATACGTCAAGTTTATCCTGTATGTCAAGGGAACTGTAGATATTATATTTTTAATAGAGCAGTAACATGTGCTCGTAACTCGTCAAGATTAAGGTAAGCGCTCAAATTATTCAGTGCAAGTAAGCGTCGGAAACGTTTCGAAAATTACTCCTTTCAAAACAGTTATTGAGAATATGATTAACAATTCAAAACCTGTTATGACCAAAGTACAGGGTTAGTAATATTAAAAGTGAAATGTTTTGTTTACGTCGTTAGTAACAGTATAATTGTTTCCAAAAGGTACCACATGTTACCATGCCGGTAAGGTGTGTTTTAAAACAGCAGTCATTAATAAGTTATCACTTTAAATTTATCTTGAGCATTTACACATAGCACTGACAAAACTATCTTTCTCAATTATCAATAAAAAAGACGCTGTAGTCAAAGAAATTACGAAGAGTATTTTCAACTTTATCAACATTCAGAGATTTCCTGACGCTTTATTTCCATAGGAACGCCCGTAACATTCAATAACTTTGAAGGAATTCATTTTCTTAAATCAGTTTAAAATGAGCTAAACATTTTGTCAAAGAAGCAACCATCACAAACTTGACAAACTAAATAAGGACTTCGGTTTCATTTACCGGTAAGATTCGTCAACGGGTTTAAAAAGAACAGTCATTTTAATACCGACGTGTAATTTCTTTGAGATCGATTTTGCAATAAAAGCTAAAAATATTTAAAATTAGCATAAATATGTTTGTAACAGTGAAAATACTTTAAAATGTCACGAACGGTTGAATCCAATAAAATATGCAAGATAAGTCATAAAAATATTTAAAAGGGGATCAAATAATATTTTTAAACTTCTTTTGTGTAATTCGAAGTCAAAGGACTTTGGAAATGGCTTTTGTTCCTGATAATTTAATTTTTTGTTTTACTGCGCGGAACGAACGCGAAATTAACTATAGCGGCAAGGGATCAACCTGCCAAGGCAGTTAAGTTTCCGTGGAATGTTGTTTCTTTTTTTTTTTTTTCTTATTGCAATAACATTACATTAGATACGAAAAAATGCCTACTCTACTTACAATGTTAACGTAACTTACAGTTTAACAATACCAACAAACCTTACAATACTAACATTATTTACAATTTGTTAATATCTTACATTACTTTCATGTAGGTGGTTAGCTACAATAGGAGGCTTTTTCACATATTGATTTGTGACTTAGATTTATGTCTCTCAATCTTAATTTTGTTTGTCAAAATCGCTAAGAAGGCATCGAAATAAAACTCTTCTTCCTTTCTTGGGGCAGTATATAAATAATATTTGGCTATAATCAAACAGAGGTTTAAGCCAAGATGACGAGCGAAGTTGTCTGTCACGCCATATATTATTTCATTTTTATCGAGAGTGATCCTACCTCTGTTTTTGGAGCCCCACCAATTAGTAAAGAGAGACCAAAAAAGCCGAGCTTCGGAACAGGTAGCAAAAAGATGGGTTAACGTTTGTCTTTCTCCACAGAGGTGGCATTTATCATGTTCCTTGATTGAATCTCTAAAAAGTGTCGAATTTGTGGGTAGAATGTGATGAATTATTTTGTATTGGAAAATGGCGAGTCTAGTGGTAACATTAAACGGAAGGCTATAAATGAGTTGTATTGTATGTTCTTTTAGACTTGCTTCTTTCATCCTTCTTTCGGCTGTAGGCGTAACGGATTTACTCTTAACAAAGAATTTAGTTGCTGATCTGCAAGAGAGTTTATCTAAAGATATCTTATCCTTCTCAGAACGTTTTTCTTGTTTTACTCCGCCACGTTGCAGCGGAGAGCAACAAGTGGTGGAGATTCGTTAAGTCTGATAATTCAGCAAAATATTAATTTTATTAGATGCTACCTTCCGTTTCTTTTTTTAAGCCTAATCTGTTTCGACATCTCTATTTTTCTCCGAGATTAAAATCTACAAGATATTGCTGGGATAGTCTTCGTATTTTAACCAGTGTCAGTTATAATTTCCTCCAAGTTGATAGCCTTCCTTATATAGAGGAGGAAAGTTTGTTTGCTTCTGGCAACAGGGGATACTGGACTTACTTTACGTCTGACAATTCCATTCTCTTGTTTCTCTCTCTGTGCTTTTTTACATCTAGCTACACTAAACCGCCGCCTGGTTAGCTCAGTCGATAGAGCGCCAGTCTGCTGTGTGGGAGGTCGAAGGTTCGAGTCCCAGACCGGACCAACATCCAGGGTCTTAAAATAATTGAGGAGAATGTGCTGCCTTTTGTAATCACATCTGCAAATGGTTAGACGTTCAAGTCGTCTAGGAAAAGTAGGGCACGTAGTTCCCGGTGATGTGGTCTGACCTTGTCTCACGGGTTGGTGCTTGCACCTTTCCCCCTTGAACAGAATTGTCCGAAGAAAAATTGCTGTGGCTATGCTATGACTATGACTAAAGAAAGGTCTTCAGCAACTAAGCTCATGATCAAACAAGAAGATCTGTTAGATCTTATAACCGCGCTTTTAAACTTTAACTCTTTGCTTAGCACTACAGTCGCAACGCAGTGCACATTCCAAAGCAGCCCCTGATGATTCTGTTGTTACTGTAGACATCACATCACTTGGTCAACACAAACTCTACTATTGCACCATCAGTCTTAGCCGTTGTGAAATCTCCGATGACGTAATTGTCTTAATCTGGAACTTTCTTCGGGATATGTATAGGCATGAACGATATAAACGATATGAACAATGATACGATAACAACACTATTAACAATTGCTTTCTTTCTTTAAAGTCATGATTAAATTTAATTGTTTTTTCCCTTGAGTAAAGGGCTAGCAAAGAAGTCACGCGAGTCACATAATTCAAGAATTGCGTTATCCACGGCTATCTTAAGTACGGTGGTTATTTCCCAACCAATGACGTAATCCTTGCACGTCCTGACACTTTCTTTGCCTGGCTTGCAAATATTTAATTTTCCTTATGATCACCGAACTCGCTGTGATGAAACAGTCAAAAACGTAACTTCATATGCCTAAATGCACTCGCAAAATTGCAAATAAATTAATGACCGTCGCTTCTGCCGAAATAAACTTGCAAAGTAAACACGATCTTATTTGTCACGTAGCGAAAGTGAAAGCTGCAACGTCAGCGCATTCCATGGCTGCTGTAATACCTTTTTTAAGCGTATTTATTATTCCTTTTGAATCCAACGCTTCGATAAAACCAAAAGGAAATATAGTTTACACACAAATAAAGAAAACAATATCCGTAACATTGTCCTTGTATTAATGTTTCAACAGCTTTTGGCGAGTAAACATCACAGGTTGCGTGACTCAAGATTTGGCCGAGTGAAAGTTTGGGTCTGGTCACCGACAAAACTAAAAAAAACAAGAAGATCTGTTAGATCTTATAACCGCGCTTTTAAAATTTAACTGTTTGCTTACCACTACAGTCGCAACGCAGTGCATATTTCAAAGCAGTCCTTGATGATTCTTTTGTTACTGTAGACATCACATCACTTGATCAACACAAATTCTATTATTGCACCATCAGTCGCAGCCGTTGTGAAATCTCTGATGACGTAATGGTCTGAATCTGGAACTTTCTTCGGGATATGTATGGGCATGCACGATATGAACGATTCGAGAACAACACTATTAACAATTACTTTCTTTCTTAAAAGTCATGATTAAATTTCTTTGCTGTTTCCCACGAGTAAAGGGCTAGAAAAGTAGTCACACGAGTCACATAATTTAAGACTTCCGTTATTCACGGCTATTTTTAGTACGGTGGTTATTTCCCTACCAAATGACGTAATCCTTACAAGTTCTTTGCTTGGCTTGCAAATGTTTAATTTTCCTTCTGATCACCGAACTCGCTGAGATGACACAGCCAAAGAATTTACTTCATTGGCCTAAAACCACAAGAAATACTCGAAAAATTGCGAATAAATTGATGACAGTCGCTTCTGCCGAAATAAACTTGCAAAGTAAACACGATTTTATTTGTCACGTAGCGAAAGTGAAAGCTGCAACGTCAGCGCATTCCTTGGCTGACATAATACCTTTTCTTTAGCGTATTTATTATTTCCCATCGAATCCAACGCTTCGATAAAACCAAAAGAAAATATATTTTACCCTAAGTAAAAAAAATAATATCCGTAACATTGTCCTTGTTTTAATGTTTGAACAGCTTTTGGCGAGTAAAGGTTGCGTCATTCAAAATTTGGCCGAGCGGAGGTCTGCGTCTGGTCACCGACAAAAAAAAAATAACAAGAAGATCTGTTAGATCTTATAACCGCGCTTTTAAAATTTAACTTTTTTCTTAGTACTACAGTCGCAACGCAGTGCATATTCCAAAGCAATCTTTGATGATTCATTGATTACGGTAGACATCACAGCACTTGATCAACACAAACTCTATTATCGCACCATCAGTTGTACCGTTGTGACATCTCCGATGACGTAATAGTCTTAATCTGGAACTTTCTTCGGGATATGTATGGGCATGAAGATACGAACACTATTACAAACCGCTTTCTTTCTTTAAAGTCACGATTAAATTAATTGTTTTTTTCCCTTGAGTTAAGGTTTACCAAAGAAGTCACACGAGTCACATAATTCAAGAATTGCGTTATCTACGTCTATCTTTAGTACGGTGGTTATTTCCCTACCAATGACGTAATCTTTGCACGTTCTGACATGTTCTTTGCTTGGCTTGCAAATATTTAATTTTCCTTCCGATCTATGAACTGGCTGCGATGAAACAGTCAAAGGATTTACTTCATTTGCCTAAAACCACAAGAAATACTCACAAAATTACAAATAAACAAGACGCCTGTTGGGCGTACACTCCGGCCATTTTAGGGGTATGTAGGTTTCGCGTTTGAGATCGATGTTGGGGGGTTGATTTATGCCAAAATGATATGTATGTATGCTTTAGAATAAACAATGGGCTGTTGGGCATTCAGTTGGGCTATTTTAGGATTTGGGTTGGAATTGGAAGATAACTTTTTTTTTCTTGTTGGGCTCTTATATTTGGCTCTTCCTGTTCTGGATTATAAATGGGTGGGTGGGGCGGGGGTTTACCTGTGATGAACTGGTGTGGTACAGATAGCTGAGCAAAGTGCTGGCTTTATGATACACGTATAATTGCATTTTGAGTTTTCAATATGGTAAAGGAAATGTTTGGTTTGGACTAATTATAATATGTGATTACTGAAGTACATCTGACTAGGGGTTTTTCAATCCATAAATCTAATGAGGGTGCACATGCGCCGAACCATGAACCACTCTGTTTTAGGTTTAGGTTGTGAAGGTAATTACAAAAGCTGCATAATTGTTAGTGTTTCTTTCCCTGCATTCCCCTAATAAAATACAAATGTCTTCTTATTATTAACTAACAGTTTTATTTTCCTTACAGAAAATAAGTTAACATGGTGATAAGTAGAAGGCAGGAAACTATGTAAAATTGTCCGGGAACAACAACGAAACAGATTCTACGAAAACTAAGAACGGTATAATAAGAATAATATTAGGAAGGCTAATATTGTTCTTGTATGGTGGAAATAAAATGGGCTTATTTTCCACTTTAAATCTCTTGTACAACATTAACTAAAACATGATAAAACGTAGTCAAGCATTTACCAAAATATTAATATTAAAACACTAACTAGTACATGGTAGTACTGTGTTTTGGCAATGTTTGAAAATGATTTTGTGACTGTGTATTTGGAACAACAATTATTAAGACCAGTATTGTAAATGTCATAATGTGTGGTCCAACATTATCTAAAGCATGCTAAACATTAACTACAACATGGTGGTACTTTTCAAAGTGATCTTGTGACTGTGTGAAGGTTCCACCATCAGAGTTTTAAATTTCTGACACAGCAAGAACTAAAACATGGCAAAACATTAACTAGAACATGGTAGTGCTTTGGTGAAGGTTCCACCATCAGAGTTTTAAATTTCTGACACAGCAAGAACTAAAACATGGTAAAACATTAACTAGAACACGGTAGTACTTTGTTTTTGCAACAATTTTTCAAAGTGATTTTGTCATTTTTGTGAAGGTTGTATCACTTAAGACAACAATAAAGAGTTTATGAGGCCACTAAGTGTCTTGTCACTCCAAGTCTTTTACTGTGTTTTTACTTTCTTTGATGGTGACTCTTATTCTTGGGAATCACCTTGTGTTTCTTTAGCTGGTGTAGCATGTTCAATTACTTTTCTGTCCAGATCCAGTCGTAAGGTTGATGACATCTTGCTCTGTGGGCTTTATTTTGGGAGTTTGCCAATTAAAGAGATGCTGAATGACCTGAAAATTAATAAAATGTTGGGATTGAGGAATGAACTGAAATGGTTCTTGTTATATATCATAATCTGGTGACAGTCAGTGTATGGTAATAAATCATCTTGGAAGGGGGTACTTATTGGAATAACAAGACGATAGTCGAGGGGAAGCGCTTCTACAATGGGGGTGCTTATTGGAAGGAGGGTGGTAAATGAAATCATTATTGAAACAAATTTTGATCATTGGATGAGAATGGCTCATTATCATTATGAACAACTTCATTTTCTGATACAGAAATGTGTAAACCTTTAAGCTCAAATATGGCATCAACAGTATATGAAGTCTGAAAGTATTCCACTAATTTATTCATTCCCTGGGCATGCAACAATACACATGTTCCTTGAGGATGGGCCATACCAAATGAATCTCTAGCATGGGAATCAAATACTTTAAATGTACCATCTAAAGTATGATAAATTGCTACAATAGTATTCTCTATTGTCAACAGGAATGAGTTATAGGTTTCTGCTAGTAAAGTGTGCAAAGCCCTATCCAGGGGCATGGAGTAAGGAAAGTCTTCAATTGAATAATTGCTGTTTGCATGTAGCCTGCAAGTATAACTTTCACTATACTGCAGCTTGTAATTAGTGTCGAACACTGTAATCATTGTTGGTAACTCTGTTAACATCAAAAAAGAGTTTCTGGATATTCTTGATAGACTAGAATACAGTTCATTACCAATGTTCATAATTTCAACCAAGTCTTCTGCAGAAGTAATTGAATTCTTGTTGACCAAACACTGCAACATTACCTTGACAATATGGTGCATGGAGTGTTTGAGAAGGAACAACTGAAACTGGCCCTAGATTTTTTTCTATATCCGTACAAAGGCTTGATTGGCAATAGTTGACTCTGTGATTCAAATTCTTATAAACCCGTGATTCTGTTGAAATATCTTTACTTGATGCATTTGGAAATCTACCGTTTCCTTTCAGCTTAAACTTCAGGTTAGCAGTCTTACGATTTCCTCTGCGTGATGCTACAGCAAGATGACATTTCATTCCCACGGAGAAAACTCGCTTTTTTCTTAGTTTAACCTTATGAGAAGAACTGCATTGAACGGTGTTATAACTGTAATCAACAGTTGAACGAGCACTTCTAAATGTAGTATAAAGATGAATTCGAGATGACCGTGGTACATTCCTGATAATGTGTTTTTTAATTAACCTCCTTATTTTCCTGCTTTTTTGTAGAACACGAGTAAGCCGTTTCACTGAAATTCTGCTTGGTTCACGATCACATCGAACTATATGGCAGCTAGCCTTAACACGATGATAATAAATAAACTCAGCATATCGAGATCTACAGTCCTTTATTGAAATAGACTTGTCTTTGCCAAGTTCTGAGCAAGAATAATTACGGTCATTATTCACTTCTAACTTGTTTACATAGGAATTCTGGCATTCAGGTTCTGAGTGGTACATTTTAGTGCAATCGATTTTTGCGCAGGCATTCAGTGTACTTTCATAAGTTTGGCATTCAAGGTATCTCACTGGCATTCAACTTTTATTTGTATTCGGCCGATATGAGGGCTAGAATGTTGCAGTGTTTGAGAAAAGCTACAGCACAACTCAAAATCATAACAAAGAAAACACAACACTTGAGCTTACCTCTACAAAAGTGTTCGCTCGCCAGTAAACAGTATTCCACCGATCTTTTCCGCCAGTACTTTTCCGCAAGTTTTTCCACGAGCGTGGCCTGTCACGTTGAGCACGTGATAGGTCCGTGGAAAAGCTCGCCAGCAAAGCGCCCTGGGATTACGTCACACTATTGCGCAAGAATGCAGAATTCTGGCGACCACTACAGATCAAGCCGAATTTTCAACTCCTGCCCTGGCCCTGAGGGCCTGGGCCGGAGTAATTAATGACCGTCGCTTCAGCCGAAATAAACTTCCAAAGTAAACACGATCGTATTTGTCACGTAGCGAAAGTGAAAGCTGCAACGTCAGCGCATTCCATAGCTGAAGTAATACCTTTTTTCAGCGTATTTATTATTCCCTTTAAATCCAACGCTTTGATAAAACGAAAAGAAAATATATTTTACCCACAAAAAAGAAAACAATATCCGTAAAATTGTCCGTGTATTTATGTTTTAACAGCTTCTGGCGGAAAACATCACACGTTGCGTGACTCAAAGTTTGGCCGAGCGGAGGTCTGCGTCTGGTCACCGACAAGAAAAAAAATAACAAGAAGATCTGTTAGATCTTGTAACCGCGCTTTTAAAATTTAACTGTTTTCTTAGCACTACAGTCGCAACGCAGTGTACATTCCAAAGCAATCCTTTATGATTCATTGATTACTATAGACACCACATAACTTGATCAACACAAACTGCATTATTGCACCATCAGTCGTAACCGGTGTGAAATCTCCGATGACGTAATAGTCTTAATCTGGAACTTTCTTCCGGATACGTATGGGCACGAAGACACGAACTCTATTAACAACAGCTTTCTTTCTTAAAAGTCACGATTAAATTAAATTGTTTTTCCCTTGAGTAAAGGGCTAGCAAAGAAGTCACCCCAGTCACATAATTCAAGAATTGCGTTATCCACAGCTATCTTTAGTACGGTGGTTATTTCCCTACCAATGACGTAATCCTTGCACGTTCTGACAAGTTCTTTGCTTGGCTTGCAAATATTTCATTTTCCTTCCGATCTATGAACTGGCTGCGATGAAACAGTCAAAGGATTTACTTCATTTGCCTAAAACCACAAGAAATACTCGCAAAATTACCAATAAATTAATGAACGTCGCTTCTGGCGAAATAAACTTGCAAAGTAAACATGATCTTATTTGTCATGTAGCGAAAGTGAAAGCTGCAACGTCAACACATTCCATGGCTGACGTAATACCTTTTTTTTAGCGTATTTATTATTCCCTTTAAATCCAACGCTTTGATAAAACGAAAAGAAAATATATTTTATTCACAAAAAAGAAAACAATATCCGTAAAATTGTCCGTGTATTTATGTTTTAACAGCTTCTGGCGCAAAAACATCACACGTTGCGTGACTCAAAATTTGGACGAGCGGAGGTCTGCGTCTGGTCACCGACAAAAAAAAACAAGAAGATCTGTTAGATCTTAAAACCGCGCTTTTAAAATTTAACTATTTTCTTAGCACTACAGTTGCAACGCAGTGTACATTCGAAAGTAATCCTTGATGATTCATTGATTACTGTAGACATCACATCACTTGATCAACACAGACTGTACTATTGCACCATCAGTCGTAGCCGTTATGAAATCTCCGATGACGTAATAGTCTTAATCTGGAACTTTCTTTGGGATATGTATGGGCATGAAGATACGAACACTATTACCAACAGCTTCCTTTCTTAAAAGTCAAGTTTAAATTTAATATTTTCCTTGAGTAAAGGGCTAGCAAAGAAGTCACACGAGTCACATAATTCAAGAATTGCGTTATCGACGGCTATCTTTAGTACGGTGGTTATTTCCCTACCAATGACGTAATCATTGCATGTCCTGACATGTTCTTTGCTTGGCTTGCAAATATTTCATTTTCCTTCCGATCTATGAACTCGCTGCGATGAAAGAGCCAAAGAATTTACTTCATTTGCCTAAAACCACAAGAAATACTCGCAAACTTGCAAATAAATTGATGACAGTCGCTTCTGGCGAAATAAACTTGCAAAGTAAACACGATCTTATTAGTCACGTAGCGAAAGTGAAAGCTGCAACGTCAACGCATTCCATGGCTGACGTAATACCTTTTTTTAGCGTATTCATTATTCCCTTTGAATCCAACGCTTCGATAAAACCAAAAGAAAATATATTTTACCCACAACAAAAGAAACAATATCCGTAAAATTATCCGTGTATTAATGTTTTAACAGCTTCTGGCGGAAAAAACATCACACGTTGCGTGACTCGGAATTTGGCCGAGCGGAGGTCTGCGTCTGGTCACCGACAAAAAAAAAACTAGAAGATCTGTTAGATCTTATAACCGCGCTTTTAAAATTTAACTGTTTTCTTAGTACTACAGTCGCAACGCAGTGCATATTCCAAAGCAATCTTTGATGATTCATTGATTACTGTAGACATCACAGCACTTGATCAACACAAACTCTATCATCGCACCATCAGTCGTAGCCGTTGTGACATCTCCGATGACGTAATAGTCTTAATCTGGAACTTTCTTCGGGATATGTATGGGCATGAAGATACGAACACTATTACAAACCGCTTTCTTTCTTTAAAGTCACAATTAAATTTAATTGTTTTTTTCCCTTGAGTTAAGGGTTAGCAAAGAAGTCACACGAGTCACATAATTCAAGAATTGTGTTATCTACGGCTATTTTTGGTACGGTGGTTATTTCCCTATCAATGACGTAATCTTTGCACGTTCTGACACGTTCTTTGCTTGGCTTGCAAATATTTAATTTTCCTTCCGATCTATGAACTGTCTGCGATGAAACAGTCAAAGAATTTACTTCATTTGCGTAAAACCGCAAGAAATACTCGCAAAATTACAAATAAATTAATGACCGTCGCTTCTGCCGAAATAAACTTGCAAAGTAAACATGATCTTATTTGTCATGTAGCGAAAGTGAAAGCTGCAACGTCAGCGCATTCCATGGCTGACGTAATACCTTTTTTCAGCGTATTTATTATTCCCTTTGAATCCAACGCCTTGATAAAACGAAAAGAAAATATATTTCATCCACAAAAACGAAAACAATATTCGTAAAATTGTCCGTGTATTTATGTTTTAACAGCTTCTGGCGGAAAAACATCACACGTTGCGTGACTCAAAGTTTGGCCGAGCGGGGGTCTGCGTCTGGTCACCGACAAAAAACAAGAAGATCTGTTAGATCTTATAACCGCGCTTTTAAAATTTAACTGTTTTCTTAGTACTACAGTCGCAACGCAGTGCATATTCCAAAGCAATCTTTGATGATTCATTGATTACTGTAGACATCACAGCACTTGATCAACATAAACTCTATTATTGCACCATCAGTCGTAGCCGTTGTGACATCTCCGATGACGTAATAGTCTTAATCTGGAACTTTCTTCGGGATATGTATGGGCATGAAGATACGAACACTATTACAAACCGCTTTCCTTCTTTAAAGTCACGATTAAATTTAATTGTTTTTTTCCCTTGAGTTAAGGGTTAGCAAAGAAGTCACACGAGTCACATAATTCAAGAATTGCGTTATCGACGGCTATCTTTAGTACGGTGGTTATTTCCCTGTCAATGACGTAATCTTTGCACGTTCTGACACGTTCTTTGCTTGGCTTGCAAATATTTAATTTTCTTTCCGATCTATGAACTCGCTGCGATGAAACAGTCAAAGGATTTACTTCATTTGCCTAAAACCGCAAGAAATGCTCGCAAAATTACAAATAAATTAATGACCGTCGCTTCTGCCGAAATAAACTTGCAAAGTAAACACGATCTTATTTGTCACGTAGCGAAAGTGAAAGCTGCAACGTCAGCGCATTCCATGGCTGACGTAATACCTTTTTTCAGCGTATTTATTATTCCCTTTAAATCCAACGCTTTGATAAAGCGAAAAGAAAATATATTTTACCCACAAAAAAGAAAACAATATCCGTAAAATTGTCCGTGTGTTTATGTTTTAACAGCTTCTGGCGGAAAAACGTCACACGTTGCGTGACTCAAAGTTTGGCCGAGCGGAGGTCTGCGTCTGGTCACCGACAAAAAAATAAATAAATAAACCACGGGTAAACCTAGAACCGCGCTCGGCCCATGGCCGCGCGGTTAAAAAACAAGAAGATCTGTTAGATCTTATAACCGCTCTTTTAAAATTTAACTGTTTTCTTAGCACTACAGTCGCAACGGAGTACACATTCTAAAGCAATCCTTGATGATTCATTGGTTTCTCTAGACACCACATCACTTGATCAACACAAACTCTATTATTGCAACATCAGTCGTAACCGTTGTGAAATCTCCGATGACGTAATAGTCTTAATCTGGAACTTTTTTCGGCATATGTATGGGAATGAAGATACGAACGCTATTAACAACAGCTTTCTTTCTTAAAAGTCAAGATTAAATTTAATTGTTTTTTCCCCTAAGGAAAGTGCTAACAAAGAAGTCTAACGAGTCACATAATTCAGGAATTGCGTTATCCACGGCTTCTTTAGTACGGTGGTTATTTCCCTACCAATGACGCAATCCTTGCATGTTGTGACATGGTCTTTGCTTGGCTTGTAAATATTTAATTTTCCGATTACCGAACTGGCTGCGATGAAACAGCCAAAGAATTTACTTCATTTGCCTAAAACCGCAAGAAATGCTTGCAAAATTGCAAATAAATTAATGAACGTCGCTTCTGCCGAAATAAACTTGCAAAGTAAACACGATCTTATTTGTCATGTAGCGAAAGTGAAAGCTGCAACGTCAACGCATTCCATGGCTGACGTAATACCTTTTTAGCGTATTTATTATTCCCTTTGAATCCAACGCTTCGATAAAACGAAAAGAAAATATACAAAAAAGAAAATAATATCCCTAAACTTGTCCGTGTATTTACGTTTTTACAGCTTCTGGCGGAAAAACATCACACCGTGCGTGACTCAAAATTTGGCCGAGAGGGAACTTGGGTCTGGTCACCGACAAAAAAAAAAACAAGAAGATCTGTTAGATCTTAAAACCGCGCTTTTAAAATTTAACTATTTTCTTAGCACTACAGTTGCAACGCAGTGTACATTCGAAAGTAATCCTTGATGATTCATTGATTACTGTAGACATCACATCACTTGATCAACACAGACTGTACTATTGCACCATCAGTCGTAGCCGTTGCGAAATCTCCGATGACGTAATAGTCTTAATCTGGAATTTTCTTTGGGATATGTATGGGCATGAAGATACGAACACTATTAACAACAGCTTTCTTTCTTAAAAGTCAAGTTTAAATTTAATATTTTCCTTGAGTAAAGGGCTAGCAAAGAAGTCACACGAGTCACATAATTCAAGAATTGCGTTATCGACGGCTATCTTTAGTACGGTGGTTATTTCCCTACCAATGACGTAATCATTGCATGTCCTGACATGTTCTTTGCTTGGCTTGCAAATATTTCATTTTCCTTCCGATCTTTGAACTCGCTGCGATGAAAGAGCCAAAGAATTTACTTCATTTGCCTAAAACCACAAGAAATACTCGCAAACTTGCAAATAAATTAATGACAGTCGCTTCTGGCGAAATAAACTTGCAAAGTAAACACGATCTTATTAGTCACGTAGCGAAAGTGAAAGCTGCAACGTTAACGCATTCCATGGCTGACGTAATACCTTTTTTTAGCGTATTTATTAATCCCTTTGAATCCAACGCTTCGATAAAACCAAAAGAAAATATATTTTACCCACAACAAAGGAAACAATATCCGTAAAATTATCCGTGTATTAATGTTTTAACAGCTTCTGGCGGAAAAAACATCACACGTTGCGTGACTCGGAATTTGGCCGAGCGCAGGTCTGCGTCTGGTCACCGACAAAAAAAAAAATAATAAACCACGGGTAAACCTAGAACCGCGCTCGGCCCATGGCCGCGCGGTTAATAATAAACTCCGGGTAAACCTAGAACCGCGCTCGGCCCATGGCCGCGCGGTTAATAATAATAAACCACGGGTAAACCTAGAACCGCGCTCGGCCCATGGCCGCGCGGTTAAAAAATAAAAATAAACCACGGGTAAACCATGAACCGCGCTCGGCCCATGGCCGCGCGGTTAATAAAATAAAATAAACCACGGGTAAACCATGAACCGCGCTCGGCCCATGGCCACGCGGTTAATAAATATTTAATTTCTAAAAATGTGTCGACAAAGAATTGCCCGTGTCTATATCATAGAAATCATAGTTAAACTGAGAGTAGTGTTTATGGATAACTGGTTTAGGATAGAATATTTTTGAAACGAAACACAGAAACCAGTTTCACTGTTTAGCCCGTCTCACTTTTCTCTCAAATGTTTATTCAACTTGCCTGAAAAAACCAAAGACATATTGCGTGCTTTCGGTAAAATCCTAATAACAAAAAAACATATCAACCAAAAAAGGCCGCCGCAAATTAAAAACAAAATGAACACGGAATCGAGCGGTACTTTTCAGCCCAATAAAACCGCTCGAAACCAATAAGATGAAAGTAGTCTCCAGTAAAAAAGAATAATGGTATTTCACATTCTTTTCAACGAGTTTTTAAGAGTTATTAAGAAGGTTGTTAACAATACAGATATTGATAAGTGTCTCATAATTGCTAGTAAAAAAAATTGTCAATACGTTTGTGGCGCAACAAACCTTCTAAAACAAAGATATAAAAGTCAAAACAATAACAAAGAGGTATTATTTATTACTTATTATTTTCTTGATGTTCCTAAACATTGCCACATCATCCAACATGTTATCTAGGAATTCGGCCTTGAACAACAGTTCTCGCGATTTTCAGTTACTCCGGATACTCTTGTTTTTTTCTACGTTTAAATTCGTTTCAAGACAAATTTGTTTTAAAATGGCGTTTCTTTATAAAATCTCCGTACTCAGGACTCTTACGCAGACTGAACAAAAACACTTTAATTCCTTGGGTTTGGCTGGGAGCTTATCCAAGTCATCCAAATATGGGTGTTACAACTCACTCCAGCTGTATCAAGAGGAATATATTTATATGGGGGAACAAATTGAGTGATATATATCGCTGCAAGAAATAGGGTGACCTGCATATGGAAATAAAAAGAAAACTTCTTATCGGTTAGCCAAGTTGTCTTACTAACATAACTGGAATTCCACCATGAACAACTGGTAAATCAAAATGAATCGGTCTTTCATCTAAAGTTTTTGCAATCTATTCAATCCCGTTTGAATCTTTGTTACATTTGGGACGTGATTAGGGCTTACAGAACAAAGTTTATCTGTCAAGTAAAATTATATAAAATAAGTATTGAAATAGGGACGCGAGGATGAAATAATATTTAATCTGTTTAGAGACGAAACTCAAAATATGCACTAGGCCTGGGGGAGATTTGAAATTAAAAGCATTCCCCGCTGAGGGAAATTAGAAAATAAAAGTACACCGCCATGATTTTGTAGTCAATGTAACCATATGAAAATGTAGGAATGCTTTTCACGAGTATATTGTTCATATTCCAAAAGACAACCGCCTCTCAGAAACCATAAATTATGCGAATTGCGGTCGTTTCGCCCGATGGCCGTTTCGCCCGAAGACGTTTCGCCCGATCTCAGAGTCGATTCGCCCGAAAAAAAAGTCGATTCGCCCGGACTAATAAAATCCTGGATAATCCGTATGTTTTGTTGGCTTAACTCATCAAACATAAAGCATTTAACGTTTCCTAATCTTTGGCGATGCCAGTTAACCGTTGAGTTCAATTTGTCACGCGTTTATTGTAAACGAACGCTGCCCATGGATGCATCTACTTATCACGCCGCCAATAGACACTTCGTTTCTTGCAAACAAACTCTTTCCACAGATACATCCGTTATTTGTTTTCCCTTTTTGGCGTCTGTAGTATACATAAGCTGAATCGTCTTAGTTGGGATATGAAAGAGTATTGTTGCGTTTAGCGCGTGCAGCACATTCTCATGTAAACACTGGATCGGCATGACGGAAACAATCCTAACTTTTTGAAAGGGCTTTGTGTGTTTACTTATTAATATTAGGTTTCGCCGAAGCGAACAAGTTAACATAAAGTAAAGTTTAACAGCGCACAGACTAAGGTCTACTTTGCCATAATTTTGCTTTATTTTGTTAAACGCACGTTTTTTTATTTCAAAAAAGTCAGTTGTTTACAGTTTGAGTTTCGTAACAATACCAGTTAATCAGTGGCCCGCGCAAGGTAAGTGTGATTTTTTTCAGCTTTGTTATCGACATCTCTATTGTTTAGACAATAGACTATGAAATCTCGAAACTAAGCTCAAGAATACCCGGATATTGTGTGAGACTTTTAACTGTAAGAATTTGTTTTATTTTTAGGTTCAAGAGCTGGGACTAGCAACAGCCTATGAACAAGATGACGGAACCCACCGCCTAATCAGGAAATTGCTAGCTCTGCCGTTCCTGCCAGACAATGAGATTCCTGCTGCGTTTAGCCAACTGCGGGGAACAGCCACTACCGACGCCTTGAAGAAGCTGGTCCGCCGCATAAAGTCCACGTGGATTGAAAGCTCGATCTTCCCCCCTAAGGCCTGGAGCGTATATGGACAGGCTGTCCGGACGAATAACGACCTTGAAGGATGGCACAACGCTCTCAATCGACGCGCCGGGGGCAAGGTACACATCCCGTTTTACGTCCTAGTACAGCACTTGCACAAAGAAGCGAAGTTGTGCGCCTTGCAGATTAGGCTTGTGTCTGATGGAAAATTGATGCGAATTCAAAGGCAAACCTACCGCCGCCTTCAAGGCAAGATATTTGAACTCTGGGACCAATACGCGTGCAAAGATAAAACAGCAGAGCAGTTGCTTAGAGCCTGCAGTCAACTTTACGGACCAGTTCGGTCATCTTAGGTTAGAATCTTTCTTAAAAAGATGTTGGCGTATAAGGCCCTAAAAATCGAGCTTGAAATTGTTAGTTGTTCGCTTCACTTGAATACGTGGATTTCTTTTTGATGTAGGTTAGTGTATAGGTTAGGATAATATCTTAATAAGATGTTGGTGTATAAGCTCGGACTAGCGTTTCAAATGGAAATATCTGTTCCTACAAATCGTGCTTGCAGTTGTTAGTTGTTCGCTTCACTTGAATACGTAGATTTCTTTTTGCTGTAGGTTTGACGAAAATATTTATTCGCTGTATATATTTCATTGTCAATAGGGTTCATATAGGTTCATATATGTTAGGATACTATCATGTCAATAGGATTTTTAAATCATATCCAATAAAATATGGCGTTACTTAAATCATAGCGTGGTTTCTTGCATTTTTAGTAGACATTTGCATATCGCAATCGATAACGCAATACGGTAGAATGTGATCGTGAAAAGTTCTGATAAACATATCCAAAATAAGACGGTTAAATATACTACAAACAACAAAAGGGAATACGAATAACGTATCTATGGACAGAGTTTGTTTGCAAGAAACGCGTGATAAGTCGAAGTGTCTGGCGTGAAAAATAGATGTATCCATGGGCAGCGTTTGTTTACAATAAACGCTAAATTGAACTTAACAATTTACTGGCAGCGCCAAAGATTAGGAAACGTTAAATGCTATATGTTTGATTAAGTTAAGCCAACAAAACATACTTGATTAGTCTGGATTTTATTAGTCCGGGCGAATCGACTCTTAGTCCGGGCGAATCGACTCTTGGTCCGCGCGAATCGACTCAGAAATCGGGCGAAACGTCTTCGGGCGAATGGGTCATCGGGCGAAACGACCTGATACCAATTATGCGGCCTATGGGGAATAAATAAGAGCGTGTCTTACAGTCTTCGTCAGTACTTGAAGAGAGTATTTGATATCACGCCTTGATCCACCGTTGCAAGAGTCAAGTTCCAAGTTCCAAGCAAAGGTAGGACATCAGAACGTGCTTCAGTATTTTGAGTTGAAAGAAGCTGATGCGCCGAATAAGCTTTGTTTTAAGCTAAAGCTTATAGTTATGGACACCAAAGTTGCCTGCCTGTTGTTGATCATTTTGGGGGTCCTTACCGTGCAGGGTACTGTCTCTGGAAACAAGAGGATGAACTTGCACGCCAGGCAGTGGGGCGACTATGAACGAGGTGAGTGTTCCTCTGTTCCATTGATGACAACCATACGTTGTTAAAATTTTTTAAAAAACTGATTGTGGCCATGTCAATTAAAATGAATTGCAATTCTTAAGTCGTGTTTCAAGCATTACTCATTGATGGTTTACAAACGAATGATCATTTTCTCTTGTTTGTTTGTTTGTTTGCTTACAGAATGCATGAATAATGGCGATGAGCAGTGCTACCCCAGGGGGCAGTGCCCACAGGGCTTTCGTGAATGCTTTGATTACTACTGTGGTTCTCCTAATCTTGGATGCTGCTGCTGGGATGAATGGTAACGATTCCTAGCTGGAAATCATTTATTTTATACGTTAATATGTTCATTCTTCTTTCCTCCGATTTTTAAACCGACCGACCAACTCACTTTTACGAGAGAAGGACGATGGGCGACGAGACATTTTACGGGGATGGCCTACAGTAGGGCAAGGGTTACAAGAAGACTGCTGAAGACTAGTTCGACTACTAAGCTCCTCGCAAGCAAATCTCCGGGGGACTCCCATATAAAAAGGACAGGGGTGGAGGACAGAAATTGTGAAAAAAAGAAAAAACCCTAAGAGGTACCAAGATCCTGTTTTGTGGGCGTGACTACGAATTTTTTTTCTCCCCTAATACGTACCAACTCTAAACAACACAATATCTCTGGTCATATTTTTTTCGGCTCAATACCCTAAAAGGTACCGCGCAGGCTCCCGCTGGGACCCTTTGAGGCTGAACACCCTAAGAGCTACCAAAACAGCTTTTTATATGGGAATTTCTCTCCTACTCCCCTCCCCCCCCCCCCGCCCCCCGCCCCTTTCCCCCACCGAGGAAGCAAACATTTCCATCATGTAGTGTAATCGAAAATTTCTTTTCTTCTTCCAGGTAATAAGGGCGGCAATGACGTCTCACGAATGGAATTAACGCCTTAACGTAGTCTTAAAATTATCATTGGCAAAATAAAACCCGAGGAATTAGTTTAGTAAATGCGGGTATTGAATAAATGCGGAACTGCCCTATAAGGGGTTGGGATTCGGGTAAATGTAGGTAATCTGAGAACTTTAAGAATGGCTGACTGTTAGGATCGAGAAACGCCGGTCAACGTCCCATTTGACAAATCGCTCATATTTTCCCCAAAGATACCCTTAGCTGACCTAATTCTAAAAATCATATTTAAAGGTTCCAGCGAATTTTTGTTTTTCAGAAAAGTATGTGTCGCATACTTTTAGACTTAAACTTTTTTTCGAATTTTCTATCTAAAATACGCAAAAACCGAACGATTTCTTGGAAACTTAGAATAATTTTACGAGTGTTAGGTCTAAATTACGGAAAACCGAAACGAAATTTCATAATTTTGGGCGCATTTACCGTATTTTTAAACTGAGCGCAGGCTTAAAACTGCTTAAAATAATAGCGATTTAGACCTGTTCGCCAGTTTAAAAAAGCTTAAAAATACTGTTTTAGGCCTAAGCAAGACCGGCTGCTTGCGGTTAGCTATAATCTGTTGCGCGGGTGAGCGACTATTGTACTAATTTTGTAAATGTAAACAAAGTGAAATAAAATTCTAGCTTACCTGTCGCGTCTCTTCGCGTTTTTTCCCCCTTGAATTTCCTTCCTCAAATTCAGACCCATGCGATGAAGCTGTGTATTTTGTTTCTTTCCTCCATGAAGTGGCGATCAGATCACGAACAGTGCATACAGTGGTACGAGGAACAATTTACGCATCTTTGCGCACTTCGTATAAGTTGGCGATATGCTTGATAATGTTTCCAAAAGGATTATCTCCATAGTGCTGACGCCACAACCATTGCTGTAGATAGCTTTCGAAGAGATCTTTGGATGTTCCTGTACGAGGCATACTTCGTTTGACTCCCCACCATGTATTTTCAATGTGCTGGGTGTGCGCACCTGTGTCTGGGTCTACGATGTTTAGGCTGTGGTTGACTGTGAGAAGCGATTGGGAAAAAGAAAGAAATCACCCCCCCCCCCCTTTTTATTCACCAGGGACCCACACATGCGATGCATATTTTCGTGCAGCGTGCAACATGCGTTAAACGCATGAATAAGTAAATTGTAATGTTAATTTTTTGGACTGCGAACGAGTCAAGTAAAATAAAAATTATTTTTTGAAGGGGTAGTTCTCAACTAAACCTCGTAGTGTAGTGGTGTAGAAGAGAGACTGGTAAGCGAGAGGTGTGCGGAAGGTAAGTGGTTCGAGACCTGATGGGGTACAAGAAAATAAAGGAAAAAAAAATCCGTAAGGAGCCTGAGTAATATGGAGAAGAAAAAGAGAGAGGAATAGAGCTAGGGGATGAAAAGAATTGGCGAAAAGACAACGCGCGATAGCGCGCCACAGCGCGCAATCAAATCCTCTTTTATTCACACAGTAAGTAGTAATTATCAATGTATATATTCAATACCTTAGGGAGTTGCTATTGTCTTCAAAAACAATAGAGCGCATACATAATTAATAATTCTGCATACATAATAAATGTATGGGGTTATACGGAAATCTTTCCCAACTTGGAATGCTTTTTAGCATCAAGGACGTTAAAGGACTGTAAATTAATCGAGTTGAAATATCTTGAAGCAAATCAAAATCGCGCCCTTATTCTAATTTGGTAAACAGCCGATCTCCGTTCAAGTTCAAGAAGTCGAGAGGTCAATCCGGCAATGTATTACCGGTACAACAACAAAATCAAACCGAGGTCATCAAAAGTGTAAGTTTAAAAGTGTAGTGGCAAGTTCCAAATAAATTTCGCCTATATAAATTGGAAACAAGATGTGAAACGGTCGGACCAGAAACAAATAAACAAAATATTAATACGACTAATTTAACCCGAAAATGTTACACAAAACATACCTAAAAGCCGTCGATTCCCCTTGATACCACTCCGCATTGCCTTAAAGAGCCCAAGCTTTCTGCTGTAAGAATCAGGGGCCTCGTGAATCTGTATTTATTACATCGGCAACCATGCTGCATGGCTGACATTCGAGACTCAGTAAAAGTTGTCACACAATCGTACGAGCAGCCCAGTCACGCTTTCACTGCTCTTGCGCAAATGTTCAACATTTCGCAATTTACATAAACCGATTACGAGTTTAAAGTAGTGACAGTAGATTGAAATGCGCTTGTTAAAGCTGTCCTATCGAGGAACAATTATTTCTTGTTTTTGAATGGCTCTTAGTTGTAGCTACAGTCGGGGAGGGGGGAGAGGATATTCCCGGAAATTTCGGATATCTGTATGCCGTGGAAGATTAAGTAGTCTCCAGCTCTTAACGCCAACACTGAAACACTAGTTACGTTCTAATTCGCTTCGCTCAAACGAACGTAAATCATTTTACCCTTAAATTTCCGTAATACAAACAAATCACACGAGAAATATGGTAGGATGCGCAAGCGGATCCAAAACAGTTTATTATAAGATAGATAGTTACTAATGCAGAGTGGACTGCAAAAAAAAGAAATTACAAAGTTGTTGTTGTTGTTGTTTGTTTTTTTTGTTGTTTTTTTTTTTACAATTTTTTACACACTACTGTATGGAGAAATTAATATACGCTCGATAATGCATTACAAACCTAAATACTTAGTTACTTGTAACCTGTTTTCAAGGCTTTCTTCAACATACATATCCTTGGCAGAATCAGATTTCCATCTACCATGTATTTTAAGAAGTCTTTCTGGAATCGAGTTACTACTATTACGTACCGCAGATGTAATACCACCGGATCTTAAACTATGAAGACCATAATCACTAGGGTTGAGGCCCAGCTGACTTAAGGTATCCCTTAAGATATCTCTACAAGTAGTATAAGAAATCTTTCCACTTCTCAGGGTATAGCTAGAACTACTACGGTGAAAACAAGCGGTCTAAATAAAGGGAGAGAACTACATAAGTCAATACCAGATAAATCTAAATACCGTTGTAAAACACCAACAGGACAGTACTTAGACATGGATGCACTAATAAAGACGAAATTCCCTTCCCTATAAACATCTGTCTTACTACGAGGTACAAAGATTCTTATATAACCGCTGTGAAATTCAATATGCTTAGGAACAATATTGCATAATTCGTCGTAACGAAAAAATCCTGCAAAAGCTAAAGAGCATAACGCAGCGATACGAAGATTCTTTAAATTAGCATCTTTCTTGTTATGAGTATCTAAAATACTCCTTATGATGTCTGTGGTAATAGGCTTCTTTTTCATAACTGGCTGTGATTTCTGGCGTTTAGCAGATTCGATAATATTCCTGCAAAATTCACTATCCAAAGGATTACGCTCCAAACTAAGGACAAAAGAATGTAACCATTTAAGGGCAGCATGGGCTAAAATTACTGAGGAACTAGAGGTGCAAGACTGCTGAACTTCAAATAAATATAGAGAAACAACACTAAGGGGAAAAGGTAACTGCATGTTGAAATGTCTACTTTTAGACCACTCCAAGAACTTTCTAATAACGCGAACGTAGGCTTTAGTAGTTGTATCCGCCCTGAACTTCAACATAACTTCCAAAACCTCATAAACGTTGACTGAAGAAAATTGTTGAAAGCCTTTCCAGGAATTACTTGATAAGATTACCTGGAAAGACAAGAACAAAGCATATATAATAAAAGAACAAAAAAGAGCCGTATAAAAATCGATCATTGTTGGGGCCAGTGCCACATAAGACGATAGACTATTGAATGGACCAGTGCCCCGTAAATCAAAAACCATTGATTGGGCCAGCGCCACATAAGTCAACTATACGCTGTTTAAGACAGCGCGACATGAAATGACAGACTATTAATTAGGCCGGTGCCACATAGTTAAACAACATATTGCTTTGGCCAGCGCCACCAAATGTAAATAATCATTAGGCTAATGGACACACCGTCCAATAAATTACTCAGTAAATTTCAATCTAAAGGCAATAATATTTCCTCTGAAAAGACCAGACCCTAAGAGCGAATTAAGGTTTCTTCCGCGGGTTAGAACGTCATTCCCGATATGAATACTGTGAGCCACAAGATAACTACTATACTTGTGTGTAATTAAAAGCCAAAAATGAGCCGAAGGCCAAAGAGGTACAACGAGCGTACCAACGGCCCGCTGAGATTTCAAATAATGCAATACGCGTGGGACGATACCAACTGGAGGGACTACTAGGCAATTTTCTCCTCGAAGAGACTGAAAGAAAAAATCAACACCCGAAGTATTGGGGTTCCAAAACCTCGAAAAATATTTGGGGAGCTTGTGATTATAATAATTGGCAAAACAATCAACACTATGCGGGCCCCACCGGCCATCAAGAAAAAGAAAAAATTCTTCAGTAATTTGCCAATCATCAGTATCAATTAAACGACTGATATAATCAGCTTGCTGATTCGAAGTGCGAGGGATCCATTGCACTTCTAAATGAATCCCCGATCGAATACAAATATCAAAAATCCTTCGGGCCATCTTATGCAAACCTAATTTCATGCTGCCCACTTCAACAATCTTAGCAGCTGCTTGGCTATCAGTAAACCACTTAACGTGTGATCCCTCCAACACTGAGGCAAATGATTGCAATGAAAACTCAATAACAGACAACTCCCTCCACGTTGAACTTTGAACTCTCTCGTTCTCCGACCACATTTTGTGGCACACAAAATCATTGTTAAAGTCAATAATTGCTCCACCTCCGGTAGCACTGGCATCCGAATATACAAAATAACTAGGATCTTTACTTACAAAGCAATACCTAGAGTTGACATTAACCATATTTTCCTTCCAAAAATACAGTTCTTCCTTGCAGTAATCGTCGAGACGGAATATAGAATCCCAGTTATCTTTGCACAAGGTGGACAAGCCACAATGTCTGGTCATTATCCTGCCAATGTTACCAACTACAGGCCCGGTGGAAATAATTTGACCTGTGAAGGAGGCCAACTCTCTGGCAGACACTTTGAAATCGGCTTCAATAATATGATCAATTGTATTGATGACCTTAAGAACTCTTCTTTCTACAATTTTTAAAGTATCCAGTGCAGAATTCCAGGTTATACCCAACCAGTCCAATACTTGGGTGGGTTCCCATACCGATTTGTCTTCGTTAACGACAAAACCCGCGTTATACAAATCCCCCCTTACAGCTAGGGCCTTAGTGCGACAACTTTCTCTATCCTGAACAATCGCCCAACCATCGTCCAAGAAGATGGCTATACAAAGACCCTGTATTCTCCAATACTTTTCTAAAGGCTTCAAAACCTTTGTGAAAACGTAAGGGGCAGAGGAAAGACCGAACGGGAGCACAGTGAAAACATAAAATACTTCATTAAAGGAATCAGACGCCCGCCATGAAAACCCCAGAAAAGTTTGGTGCTCTTGCGCAATGTCGATATGGTGATAACCGCTTTTTAAATCAAAGGAAAACATGTACGCGTCTTTCGCAAAATAAGCCATAGCAATTTTCCAGTGCTCGTACTTAACGCTTTGCTTAATTAATGACTTATTGACATGGCGCAAATCAAGAATTAACCTCTTTTTACCGCATGGCTGTATAGAAACTGACAAGGGATTTACAACAAAAGGCTGCTCATTAACCATACGCACCCGACCAGAGTTAACAAGCTCAAGAACAGCTTGGTCCACAAAATCAGCATGAAGTCGAGCTGACTTATTATTTCTTAGCTTTACGGCCAACGGAAAACTGATGAACGGCAGCCTGTAGCCGTTTTCAATAATAGACAAAATAAAATCCGGAACACCTATAAATCTCCAGAAACCTAAATTATTCTTCAAATTACCCTTAACACTTAATGAATGTCCGCTTTCAAGTTCGTAATTCTGTGTAATTTGATCTACCTGCGCCAAGTCATCTTCATTGCTTTGGTTGAGTTGATTGGCCTGCGGTTGGCTTGTTGTAGGAGATTCCAGGGCAAGAATTGTAGCTAGGGGACTGGTAACTTCCCGGCCAGAACATGGATCTACATTCCTTGGCCTAGTGTCCAAATTTGCCGCATTTGAAACAGCGAAAGAAGTCGCCAGAAGCGTCTCTACGGCCTGAAAGATAAAAGCAATGACGAAACCTGTAGTAAACGGGAGAGGGGTGGGGGGCCTAAACCAGAAAGATGAATAAACTGTATGGAACCGCGAGCGTGAATGGTACTCAAGAGACAGCGGAGAGTATAAATACTAATAACTGGCCAATCAGGACATCCATGCAAAACAGGATGCACAATAGTGGGTGCGGCAGGTGTGAGACGAAAACAACTGCGACTAATTACTTGGAATAACAGCGGAAAATACATATGATTCTCGAAGTATCACAGGGGTCACTAAGTTAAATAATTTTGAGTGTAGCTCCGCTGAGTCAATTAACCGTTGGCGCGCATATTGCATTGACCGTGGACAGGTGGAAAAACAGTTAAACTGGAAAAACCTGTTGCACATTGTAATTTAGTGTTGTCCAACACGCAGTCGGTCTGGTTGTAATGTTAATCGTATTTGAGAGAATCTCAAGTTTTCTTTCGACACATACTGGGGTGACATACTGCTAGATGGGCGTGGCCGGGAGCCACGAGTCA
This sequence comes from Orbicella franksi, assembly GCF_964199315.1. NCBI lineage: Eukaryota > Metazoa > Cnidaria > Anthozoa > Scleractinia > Merulinidae > Orbicella > Orbicella franksi. The sequence continues at coordinate 19,873,229 of NC_138153.1, forward strand.
ATTTACGACTTTACATCTCCACGATTTACGATTTTACATCAAAGAGTTGTACAACGTAGACAATGGTAGACGTATAGCGAAGTACGAGGAATAAACGAGTGAAGTCCAAGTTCTCTGAGTGTCCTGATTTCAGTTGTAGCAGATCCGACGGTACTTTGGAGTCCGTGACAAGTTCCTCTCCCGCAGCAAGCGTGTTGCTCCGAGCTACTTCCCGAGTCAAGCGCAGTCGTCCGGCCAGTTAGACCTCTCAACGCCCGTTTCCCCCCAGCTAGAGTTCAGAGCGGAAAAACCCGTTGTCACACCTTAAAGCACACGAGCAAGGCTTTTCTGTCTGGGCTAAATTTCTCCATGTCATCCGCGGCGGCCCTAAAAAGTCTTCAACTTCAGTTGAAACAAATTGTGTTTGGATCAGAATCACTCGGATCCAAGATCCAACATCACTTGGATCATGGACGATCTGAGTGATCTTGGATCAAAAAGAAGCGACGTTTTAAAACATTTAGCTATAAAAAATTGCGAAAAAACTTTTCTTGAAAACATTTAAGAATTTAAGCCGAATATTGTAAGTTAGCATTGCGTTGTTTATTAATTTGCATGTGATCTGTGTAATACAGATTATGCTGGTTATACAGCCCGACACCTTCATCAATGCATTGCCGAACACAAGTATTCGGCTATCGGTGAACACCTTTTAGAAGTGCACGGTGAAAAAAATATTCTTAATAAGGGCCAATTTCGTGTTCTCAAGAAGTGCCTTGGGAAATTTGACTGCCGAGGCCTAGACTTAACACTCAGAGTGACTCCATCAGTGCTAAACTCGTTGTTTAGCTTGTAGCATATTTTTATGTTACCTTTCTTTTTAATGAACTATTGTTTTTTCTTGTATTTATAGAATATCCAAACTGTTTTTTTCACTTGATAATGACGTCCGAGAATGTCGAAACGTCGTATATTTTTTAACCGTTTTTTTTTAATTTCTTAATCGTCTTAAGGGTTACCGTATACATTCAGATCGACAATTTTCTTCAAAGTAATGGTCGAAGAGTAATCTCTAATTTCTGAAAACAAAAATTGAAAAAACTTAATATTGGCGGAGAAATGGAGCTTTTACGTTATGGCCGGAAGTAAAAGTTTCCTCTTGATTAACAGCCTTATATATTACCAGGAGCCATAATCGGGGATGGAGACCGTAAGCGCGCGCCGTTTCTAGTATTGGGGTTGTCCCCATGATATGGGACAAAACTTCTATTTTTAGAACAAATTGCGCCATCGCCTGCAGCACACGCGGGTACATGCTGCGAGGATTTTTGCGGATGTCGCGCGGGGGGAATGGCGTCCGAAACTCCCGAAATTTTTCATGTTTTTGGCCCACAACTCAACGCGTTTACGTCTGTTGGAATTTTGCTTAAGTATTTTCGTCGTAAGCTGCTCCAGTTTGAGTGAAGTAAGACAGTGTCGAATTTAGGTATGATCCGCTTTAAGCTTACTATAGATATATATCGCTGACCAAGTTGTGTTCCGACCGATGCTTCTTTTACATGAGCTGCACATTACTCCACTTTAAATTTCACATATGTTGAAGATTAACAGCTTTTCCATTACACAGCAAAAAAACTAGCTGGATATATTCAGATATAGCAGAGCTTCAGGACTTCATAGTTTCCTACTCCTCTTGCCACAAGCTTGCGAGGAATTTGCCAGTCTATCGCGACCGAAAAGTAAAACAAAATAATTGCTAGTTTGAGTTTCGCCTGAATTGTAAGCAACGCTTGATTTTTCACCAAGACCCAATAACTTTACGTCCGTAGATACTGCTCAGTTTTATTCGTGTAAAAATCCAGTAAATTCTCTGTTGTCGATGAATGAGAGCGCCCGCTGATGCTTGTTTTGTACAGTCAGTAAACATGACAAATTGTACTTCCGCCGCACTTTCGTGTGAAAGCGTACATCGAACTCAAACAATAACTCTATAGTTTTTAAATATGTTTAAGATTGATAAATGTTTGAGGACATATTAAAAGCTAAGCTGAAAATATGCGAATTAAGCAGAAATAATCAGCAAAGTTACAATGACGCTTTCTTCGATTTCGATTTTGTTGATCGAGTTATCAAAACTCCTTGTCTATTTTCATTTTCGCATTGTAAAACTTCACTACGTTTATCCTGAAGAAACACACCTAATGTTAGTAGCCTTTTTTGCGTTCGTGAAATTTGTTGCAGCATCTCAGCACAAAAGATAACGAAAGAAATCTTTGTCAAGATTTGTTGACAATTGAAAACACCGACTCGGACTTGAAAGTGCACGAGCTGCACTATGCAAATGAGCTAATTGTACGCGTCAGACTTTCCTTTCAAAAACTTTTGCACACTCACCAAACAAGCAGAAACAATAAGAAACCATCAAAACAGGTTTTGGTTATGATTAACCATTGTCTGAGAAACTCACAAATTAACTCGATAGCAGAGTAGAGTGTTTTTTTTGCTATATTCTTAAGTCAGAACAAACGCAAAAACATACGCGTAAGCTTACAACTAGCGCGAGCAGATCTTATTATTCATTCCCAGCGGGAGATTGAAGTCTTGTTTTCGACCCTGAGAAACCTACCCTTTCCGTTAGCTTAGAGCATAAAACTACATATAAGCGCCCTGGTTCATATTCCCTGCCTTATTCCCTGCCATCGCTGTGAAAAATAAGCAAGATAATCTCTCAAGGTCTCTCAACTCTCACCATTTGATCACGCAACCTGACAACATCCACGCGAGAGCCCCCGACATGTGCGTGGATCCGCGCGGATATATGACGTCAGGATGGCGCAATTTGTTCTAAAAATAGAAAAATTGTCCCATATCATAGGTGCGCGCGGATCCCAAGACTTACGGTCTCCGTCCCCGATTATGGCTCCTGATATTACTCGTGTATGCAATCAACCGACATCACTTTCGCGGGAATATTACCTATACGGATACCACGAATTGGCTGGCTACTCAGTTGATCAGCATTGTTAATCCAAGCATTTCCCCTATAATTCAAGTAAGTTGTAAGTAAACATGGACCACGTAAAAGCGAAAAACTAATAAAAATACATCAATGAGTGAAGAAGCGAAAGTTGGCCTCGCGGATGAAGCTCTAGCTTTCGTATCAAGCGGGCAAAAAGATCGAGAAAGGTTCTGTAAAAATTTGGGAACTTGACAGCGATAACAGCGATGTTTACAGCGACTCTTTTGTGGAGTCTGATACCGATGAATCGTCGGACTCATTGAGATCCATTGGAATATTGTCCATGCACATTTGCGCCGGCGCGCTTTCTTTTGTTTGTTTTCTTCGCCCAGCCACTCTAGCGTTCGTTTTTTTTTTCGTCGTCCGCATTTTGCCTAATCAGCTTCAAGAAAAACCGAACTACGGAAAAATTATCTCTCCGCCTTGAACGCATTGCGAAACGCAAGGGTTTTTCGGAGATTCGCGAGTAAACTTCACCTCGGGGAGCGAGGTTAATGGTAATAAACTTTCCAAGCGCTGATTGGCTCAGTGATCTGAGAACCCAGTTGAAGGTGTTTTGTGGGCCGAGTGTGTTTGCGAAGCAAGATATTTTTCTCAGCGCTATTTTCTCTAATAAATTTTTTCGCTTGAAGTAGACTTTTTGAAGAGTTAAAAATCAAAGGGAATTTGTTCGATTGCCCTCAAGTTTGGACAGTAGCTAGATTAACATATAGAAAACAAACCAATGTCTGCGGATTGTTTATTTCGAAATATTCTTTCTCTGAGAGCGATTTTTGTAGGATCACCTCACATTCTTTCAATCCTATTTCGAAAATATTCTGTAACTTTTTACTGCAATTGAATATGGCAAAACGCAGACACGCCTTTTTAGTGCTTTTGTCCTGAAATGGAGGGAAAAAATAAATTGGCGAAAACCAAAATTCGCTTTGACTTGTAGCTTCTAAAAGGTGATTATGACGTTCGCATTGAGTGGTCGTGAAAAAAATCAGTAATTCCTTTTATTTCAAAATTCTTGGTGTAGTTTGATAGCCAGCTCTATAAGCTTTAATTTGATGTAGGGGTTTAGGTATCTACAGGCGACTGGTTACCTCTTTCCCTGGGGATCCGTTCCTAGGCGTTTTCAGCTCCACAAAGCCCCTATCAGTGTGAGCGAGGTCTGGGTGCAAGAGTAGGCCGCTACTTTTGCTGGGTAGAATTTAAAATGGCGGCTTAGTGTTGAGGATTTGAAGTATGTCGGCGGTCCGGACAGCCCGGGCATTCATAGAAAAGGCGATTAAAGACCACAACGTTGTAGTTTTTTCAAAAACAGCCTGTCCTTTTTCAATTCTGGCGAAGAGGATTTTATCGGAAGTCGGCGTTCAAGAGATGCAAGTTTACGAAATTGAACGAAGGGAGGATGGTCAAGAAATCCAGGTAAGAATCTCAATCCAACGCCGACAAAATGCTGTTTTCGTTTACGCAATCATCCTTTGGGCGGAATGCTACAAGACGGTGAGAGGTTTCTAAGGCCTGGGTAGCAGAATTACTGATACAAAAGTACCAGAATCTCCCCATGATCATGAAGTCCCCCTCTCTCAAATATGAAGAGACGACGAAGGGAGGGGGGGGGGGGGGGGGCGGGGGAGAAGAGAGAAATACCCTCCCTCCTTTTCCTTCACAACTGAAGCAGACTTTTTATCATGATAGTACCAAGGCGGGCACAAATTCATTTACAGTACTCGAAAGCTTGTGGAAAATTTACTGGCAATTGTACTTGGAAAGAATCCATTGGTCACTAAGGTGTAGGATTGCGGTTTATCAAAATATCTTGATAGAATATCATTAGTTTGAAAAATGATATTTTATTGATATTTTGGTAATAATAGAATAATATGGAGAAATCGTTTTTATCACAATGTGCATGTCAAATATCAAAATATCATTATCATATGAGATTATCATGATAGCTGCCGAAAAAGTGGTAAATTGAGATATCAAACTATCACTATCAAATCATCCTGAGAATGGCAATGAAAAGTATATTTCAGAAAAGCAAGCTATAATATCATGTGTCACTCTCATCCTCAAATCTAAGTCAAGTGATTTTGCAGTCATGTAGCAAAGAAGAACAGACACTGACAGTGATTGTTTGATATTTAGCTCTTATTAACCGAGCAGGAGGTCTATATGGGAGAATCTAGACTGACGTCATGAGTACAGACCGAACACAGTGAAGTCTGCACACGAGTGAGGTCAAGATTCTCCCATACAGTCCAAGCTCGGTTAATATGATGTTTATTATGTGGCAAACAAGAAGAATTTAGTTTGTTTAATGTAGCTGACATTTTGCTTGTGAATGACGATGAGCTGAAATTAATTCTCCCATAAGAAAATAGCCAATATTTTTGTATTTTAGTTTGCAACTTTTTCACCGCAAAACATTACCGGTCTAGATGCCATTCTAGATGGGAAAATCTAGACCGCTTTCAATATTGATTTTGGCCAATCCAATCCCTGAAATTGGTAGTTCCCAGTCCTTGTGAGACACAGCCACATAATAAAATAAATTAATGATAGTATCAATATCAGTTAATAGTAATTATTGTCTGATATTTGATCGATACATGGGTTGAGTATTGGTTGATATATCAATCAATACCAGTGCAGGCCAATATGTATGGTTGTCACAAGCAAACTCAGCTGATACCTTACCTTATCGTGCTGTTGTGGCCATTTACTGTTACCTTTGCGACACTATAGTCATCCAGTATATTGTTTGACTATCCATGTTAAACTGACTTTGAATTGACTGGTAAACAGTAGCAGTACTTACGCATAACTGTGTAACTTTTACCTGGACATCACTGGAAACCATTGCCATCTAATTGTACCTAAGTTAGCATTGCTTCAGTATGCCAACAATTAGCTAGAAAAGTAAGAATTTGCAAAGCCACTAGCCACAACTTAAGTTATGCAGCCACTACAATGATACATCAGTGATAGCTCACCAGTAGCTTTGTTTTTTAATTTTTATTTGGTTTTTGCTATGGCACGGTTCACAAACAAAAAAAAAATAGAGGATCACAGATATAAAAATTTCGTTTTCCTTAATCACGGAAATACATGTAAGCAAGGTAGATTCTCTTTTTAATAACCTGTTCTAACACTAGAAAGAGTGTTCGAAGAAAGAAAAATCATGAAAGGCTAAGTCAAGGCCCCATATTGCAAATCACATGTCTAAGTCACTCTCGATAGACAACTCTAACCATTCGGAGGATCCACAACTCAAAATCACTTAGAATTGAGTGGTGAAAGCACAAATATCGGTGAATAATTTAAGTTCTTTACGGGTCATGCAAAACCTTTAGTTTGTGGATCACGAAGAATAATTTCCTAAATTCACATTTCACGGAAAATAAAATCAGCTAATCACGCATCATGAGAATACCCCTGTACGACCCTCATATTGATACTAAATTGTAAGATTGAAATAAAGATATCAACTGAATAACAATCACGGCTGCACAGGGAATGGCTGATGTTTTTTTTTTCATCATTGTAGAAGAGAGGAAAAAAAGGAAAGCTTGAAGCATTTATTTGATGAGTTATCTGTAGTCCTGTAATATTTTTAACTTTGTAAAAGGAGCTATCAGTGATGCCATCTCAATAGGGCCTCTCACCTGTTGAACTTGTTGAATCATTGGAGAAATATAAACATTGTGGGAAAAATATTTATTTGCAGTTCAGCTGTTCTGGAAAGACCTTTTTAGAGCCAAATCTGGCATCTTGAAAATGTGTGTTCCAGGAATTTTCCATGCCTTCAGCAAGAAAGATTGATAGTAGTCCCAAGGGGGAGTAGTGGAGAAGTCTTTTTTGAAAGTTATGAAGCTAAACTGGGATTCCTTCAGGCGAGTAGGGGTATGGATGTTGTCTGGAAGATCACAATAAGAAAATGTTTCACAATTGTTTCAAAAACATATTTGCTGTGAAAGCCAGTTCCCAATGTGGCTAAAGCACGAATTTCCTATTTCCAGACTCAATTTTTTGCAATAGTCGTTTAAACTAATGTAGGTCTTTCTCTTCCTTCATTAGGAAGCTTTACAAAACATCACAGGAAGAGGCACGGTGCCAAACGTGTTTATTAAAGGAACCAGTATTGGTGGAGGATCAGAGACAGCTGAACTGTATCAGTCGGGAAGACTTAAAGTAATGCTAGAGGAACAAGGAATTATAAAGTGAAGATTTCCATCCATGTGACATGATTGCTTTATGATACATGAAATAACAGGGTGATGTGGGGCTGAGCAGAATATGTTGTAAGTTATGGAATTTGAAATCATATTTAGACGGTGGAGAAATGACATTGTTTTATCTCATAGAACCTATGTGTTAATTCCATATAATTTTTAGTGCTGATGTGAATAAACTTCTCTATTTTGAACCTTTAGACACACCTTTTTTGTCATATTTTCAGAGAACCGCGACTGGCCAAGACTCAAAACAGAGTAAATTTGTGTAGGCACTGCGAATGTTTAAGCAAACATGGGAAGCCATTTTCCTGTGTTTTTCCAAGCCATGCTCTTTATTCCTGTTTGAATGTGCTGGAGGAGGTGAATAAGCCAAAATAGCTCAGGGCCAGTGCTTTTAATAATAATAATAATAATAATAATAATTTATTTCTAGTGCATTACATTAAAAAATCTCAATGCTCTTACAGAATAAAAATGAGAAAAACGATAATGAAACCAATGCAAGGAAAATATATTAAATTACCATGGATGATAAAATACTAAAATTCATTAAATACTAAAATTCATCATAAGATACTAAAATTCATTATAGAAATACTAAAGATCATTATTAAACAAAAACGTTTTAAGCTTAGTTTTAAACGTATCCGCTGATGGGGCACTTCTCACATCAAGTGGGAGGCTATTCCACAGTGCTGGCGCACAAGATGAAAAAGCGCGTCCCCCGTAGGTCTTTGTCCTAAACACCGGTATGTGCAGTCGCAGGTGATCATTATTTGAACGAAGACACCTTATCGGTTGACGATGATTAATAAGTTCCGCCAAGTAACAGGGTGCTAAACCGTTTAAAATTTTGTAAGTAAAAAGTAAAATCTTAAAAATGAAACGCTTGCGCACGGGCAGCCAGTGAAGCTTGCGGAGGATTGGCGTGATGTGATCCGCTCTCCTTGTTTTTGTAACCAACCGGGCGGCCGAGTTCTTAGACTACGAGTAGTCCCTCTTTCGCTTAGTCCGTCGTGCGTGACGCGAAAGAAAACCGCGAGAAAAAAAATGGCCGCGCGAAATCCTGGATAATGTATAATGTATAATGTAAATTCTCGGTTGAAACCCTGTTGAAATTTTCGCAATAACTTTTAGACGCAGCGAAAATCGTTACAAGAGGCCTCTTTCGCCGTCTTCTTTTTAAAACTTCTTTGGCAGTTTCGCTGAACGAACACTGAACGAAGCTATACTTCTCACGGCATATGTTTTTACCTGGCTACTTGAAGAGTAGAGTAGAGCAATATTTATTCATATCTCCCGGGGCTATTGATAACAGGCGATAATAAGAGGACGTCAAGATGAGAAATCCTACACCGAAAAATCACTCGGCCGTGAAAAGGTAAACTCTTGGACTTAGGCGGTAGTCCCTCCTTTCGCGCGCTCCTAGCCCCCAGGATTTCGCGCGGCCATTTTTTTCTCGCGAATTTCTTTCGCGTCACGCACGACGTAATAGGCTGATTTAGCAAGAGAACGGGAACGTTACTTGACGACGGCGCGCGCAGTACAAATACCCAAATATGGTCAGATGATGACTGCAGGGCGCGCGGAATAACCTGGATTCTGTTCTAATTTGACCATATTTGGGTGTTTGTTCTGTGCGCGCCGTCTTCAACTGACGTTCCCGTTCTCTTGCTAAATCAGCCTACTAAGCGAAAGAGGGACTACTCGTAGTCTACCGAGTTCTGAACACGTTGAATTTTCGAGATTTCCTTGTCAGGTAGACCATACAAGAGACTGTTACAGTAGTCCAGTTTAGAGGACACAAAGGCGTGAACCAATTTTTCTGTACTTGGTTGGTCAAGATACTGACGAATATTTCCAATACGCTTTAGAGCAAATGAAGCAGATTTGCAAAGATTGCTTACATGCGTGGACATCGTTAAGCACTGGTCGAGAGTGACCCCAAGATCCCGGGCATTCACGCTTGCCTTGATCTCAGAAGCAGCAATATTCACCGCGGCTATAGGTTGACGCTGAAGATAACGAGATGAAAAATGCAAAATTTCAGTTTTCGATGAGTTGCATAATAATTTATTATCAGCCATCCAAAGATAAGATATCCTGTGCACAAAGCTCTAGCTTACTCAAACAAGATGATTGTTCAGATCGTTGCATAACCAAGTACATTTGCGTGTCGTCCGCAAATATCATGGACTGGAGGCCATGGGCGATGATTATATCTTCAACGGGCGCGACGTAGACCGAGAACAGCAGCGGGCCCAGCACCGAACCCTTAGGAACACCGCAGATTAACTTAGCGGAAAAAGAGTGAACATCTTTGATAACAACCGCCTGCGAGCGATTTGTCAGATACGATTTGATCCAAGCCAGGGCGGTACCTCTCAGACCAAACCGGGTGTATAACCTATCCGTAAGGACACTATGGTCTATGGTGTCGAAGGCAGACGATAAGTCAGGCAAGACTAGAACAACATCATCGTGATTGTCAAGCGCCAAGTTGATGTCGTTGGAAACTCGCAGCAAGGCTGTTTCGGTGCTATGATATGCACGGTAAGCTGACTGAGTTTTGATATACAGGTTATTGATGACCAGATGGTGCTTAAACTGCATTGCTACTACGTGTTCGATCATCTTACCAAGGAAGGGAAGGTTGCTGATTGGACGGTAGTTCTTCAGTATTTCATGGTCGATATCAGATTTTTTCAATAAAGGTGTTACAAGGCCATGCTTGAAGGTGGCAGGGAACTCTCCAACCTCTAGCGATCGATTTATTATAGAGGTAATACAAGGCAGCAATACGTCGATACCCTTTTTCAGTAAACTGGTCGGAAGTGGATCCAGTGAACAGGACTTGGAAGGCGCTGCCATGACGGATTGTTTTACACCTTGAAGCGAAACTGCCTTGAACTTCGATAAAGTGGAAGAAGAAGGCTGTTCTTGATAAGGTATCGATAGGCTTCTGGATGGCATTGTATCAAGCTCCGACCTTAGAGCGCTGATTTTATCAGTGAAGAATGCACAAAAACGGTTTGCAAGTACAAGCTCAGAATCATGAGTTGGTAGAGTCGGCGATCCTTTGACCTTGAACAGACTGTCAATAAGATTGAATAACTGTTTCTGATTGGAGTTTGAAATCTTATTGCTAAAATGTGCTCTCTTTGCTTCCTTTATAGCTGCATAATAGTTGCACGCAGAATCTCTCAGGAGAAATACAGTCCAACTCCTTTTATAGACAAATATGAGGTGTGGTAGCCTCAGGGTTGGTGCACTCATCTCTGGATTGCGCAGTCCAGGTTTGAGCCCTGGCAAGGATGATTGTGTTGTGTTCTTGGGCAAGACACTTAACTCTCACAGTACCTCTCTACACCTAGGGGTATAAATGGGTACCAGCAAATTTAATGATGGGGATAACCCTGCGATGAACAAGTATCCAATCCAGGGGGAAGTAAAAATACTCGTAGTTGCTTTATGCTACAGAAACTGGAGAAAGCCACTTCGGTAGTATGCATGCTTCACCTATGAGGCTAGATATTGCTTATATTTATGAGTAAGGATCATTTGCAAACTTGAATAAATTTCCTAATATCAACAACAGAAGAGAAAAACAAGAAGAGAAAAAGACTGTTGCAGGCTTATAACAGGTTATTGTCTCTCTCTATTGTTATTTTTGTTGGGTTGCTGTAACAATCACTGGTATTCATGTACGCCCCAAGAAGGAGAGTGGTAATATGGAGTGAAGTTACTATACAGTCTAGCTAGGAAGAAAATAAATTCCATGCCACCTTGATGACCAATTTTATTGACATAAATTTCCATTTTCTTTGATTATTATCATTCTTAACAGCAAGGTACAAGTGACTAGCTTAACACAAAAAACAATTTCAGCCACATTTCTAAATAATATTTGTCTTAATAGATTAATTATTAATTTACAACTCAACAATGAATGAAAGGTCAAGTTTTTGTCACAATTTATCTTTGTAATTAAATGTGCACGGAGCCAGCGTAACACAAGACAGATTTTAAGTACCTAGATAATTCTACAACTCAACTATAATAGGTGTAGCATTCAATGAAATAACTTCAACAGTTATCAGTGATAACAAACTTAATAAAAAATTACTAGATGAACCCAACAGTGATTGATAAAAAAAATCAAAGAAAATTCTAACTATATTAATTACAAAAATAATAATGCATCACTGATCATGCACTTAAATGATATCAAGTAATAATTTGAATACATGCAATTGTATTTATAATATATTAAGTTACTCTGAATTGTATTACCCATAAATCTTGAGAATCTCTTGTCTGTTTTAATAACAATTTTTCTTGTTAATTATATTATATTAAAGGAATATTTTTAGGGGACTGAATGTAAACAGAAATGGTAACAACAAAGGGAGAGTGCAGATTGTCTGTTTGAATAACAATAACACTCAATAACAATAATAAATACTATTCCAAGAACACAATGACTGCATAAAAATTTAAAGCTACATCAGACATCCTAGGATTCCACCTCAAACAACCCAACAGTAATATTACTATTCTCAGGCTTTGGCATACCAACTCTCTACACAAGTCCAGTTACAGTTTTGATTAAATTTTAAGGACGTAATTGTCCTGTACAATAGCATGATTTAACATTGTCATATACACTGTTTCACACTAATAAACAGCAGCTGTAGTTTTATAATTTTGGTAAAAACATTGTAGCCACAAAATGAATAAGATTCATAATTTTCAAGTTGTTCATTCAGCATGATTGTCAGTAAGCAACTGTGGTGATTTGTTAGTATTAAGTATGGTACTGCACAATATTAGTCTAATCTTAAGGCATACTTCACCTGGACAAACACTCAACAAACAACTGTTACTTCCAGGACTTAACTTTCAGTCTACTACTACAAAAATGCTGACTAAATAAATTTAGTTCCTTCAAAGCCTTATTTTGAAAGCACAGCTATCAGAAAAGGGTTATCATATGCCTTGACTATTCTTCCTAAAAAAATGTAAGTACCTTTCAGAAATTCTCCAATACAAACTTGCCATGCGTAATTTTCCACCGGCTTAAACTGCAAAACACCCTTTCCAAAACTACTCCACAAACCAGTAAGGGTTTAAAATTTCTTGATCCTCCCAATAATAACCATGATAATATTCTGTTTTAAACCTTTCATTCAAATTTATCCTTAACTATATCCAATACCATTAACAATTTGTCCTATCTAATAAAGCTCATTTACATGTAGATGCAAATTTTGTTTCAAAAGTTGCCATAACTAATAGCTTATATTTTTTTGAGTTTCAAATCTTTGCATAACTGGGTAAGGTGACACTATTTTAGATTGTTCTGTCACAAATATCAGAGGTCAGTCTGGGCTTGATTTCGTTGCTCTCTCAGGTCTGGTTCTCTTCCTAAACTCAGGGGGAGGATCACAGGCTCATTTCCTAAACAGCAGTCAGCTTCTTTTTTCCACAGCTGATCTTTAGTTGAATGATTAATTACCCTTCAGACTACACTTTGAGATATTTCTAATCAATGACAGCAGGCAAAGAATATTATTGTTAAAAAAGTGTGACCGAGCACATTCAATCTCAGATAATGAAGTTTATATAAATAAACTTTATCAATAATAATTATCTACAAATGCCATATTGTTTCCACTTTGTCCCTTTCAGTTACATTTTACATTCTTCCTTCCCTCATTTGTTTACTGGCACCAATTGCTTGCTCTTTTATAATTTTAATGAGACTCATTTTGTCTTTCCTATTTATTCCTGTTTTTCATTCATTCATTCATTTCTCCATTCATTCATTCATTCATTCATGCATCTATGCATTAATTCAGACACTTTTTGCATTCTTTGAAAGTCAATGAACATGGAGCAAACACAAAATGCAAAATGATACAAAAATAATTCTATAAAAGAACAGAAGTGAGATAAAAAAATATTTCTATAAAAAGAAACAAATTTTAAATTATTGAATGTGACAACTAAAAGAGTGGACATCACATCTTCACATCAGATCTCCACTGTAAACTTCTCAATCATATTGAGAGCCAACTGAATTGGCATTTACTCACTAATGAAGTCTAGAAAATAACAAAAATCTTTACATATTTCATATTGCTCAACTAATACTTTTCAAAATTCACAATTGTGGTAAGTTCCATATTCCTCTAGAGTTAGTCATATGATATGACTCCCTTACAAGGCAAATTTCATTTGCTATCATTTGATTCTAAGGAGTACTATGTGACAGGACTAACGTAGCTTCTAGACACAAGAATCCAATCTTGATTTCAATCAACAATAATATTGCATTTCAGCAAACCTAACTGATAATTCCATGGCTGCTCCCCAAAAGGTTCAGTGATTACTGTCATAAAACTATTTACACAATTCCTGTTTGATAATTACCATCAATGGAATACAATCCAGTGGACTTTAAGATACCAAATATTTATTTATTTATTTATTTATTTATTTATTTATTTATTTATTTATTTAACATAATTTAAATAAGCTTTTATTGATTCCATTTAACTGATTTTGTTTCTGTTATATCTGCGCTTTGCTCTTCACAGTGTCTCATGAATGGCAGCAACAATAGGCCCAGCTTTGGTCTGAAATATAAACAATTGAATTTTTTTCACTCTGTTAATATTACTGACTCAGTTGGTATGAACTGACCTACAAAGCAGAGCACAAATTACATTCATACAGCAGTTTTTAAATTAGTTTCACACCCAAAAACAATAAATTGAAAGCAATCACAACAACTGATAAGAACTAAGTCCCAATACAAGTAATCAAAGCCAACTTCAGCAAAAACACAAACAACAAAGTTGTGAAGGGCTAATCTGATTCTTTGAATAGAAAAAGTGGTGACTCCCAAAAACATGATGCTGATTCCAAATACTCTGTGCAACTTCAAGTGGTACTCACCTTGTATTCTGCAAATACATGGCAAACATATTTTCCTCCTCCCATGCTTTGTATGAGACCAAAATGGCTTCTGTTACTGTAACAAAAGCACACAAGATAAATATCTTCAAATTATAACAAAAACAAATTATCACCAAACACTGAGGAAATCCAAGAAAGGTCATCGGATCACCCTTTCCCAGCATCACAAACAAATTCATCACAACATCATAACTTACAATACAATTTTTTATGCCTTAAGCTTCTGAAAGCCAAACCTCTAACACTGTACAAAACAATGCTTAATTGCCATCATATTACACTGTAAATGATCCTGTCATAAGAACATACCTTGTAAGACCACAGTATGATATAGTATCAGCATCCAGGTTCCTCTTTGACAATGAACTCCGTTGACTGTCGTAAAGCGTCACGCCATTAAGAGCGACATCCAACTGACAAACTAACAGAGTTCCTCCAGCCAGATGCTAAAACAAAATAAATGATATGATATTACCTACAACAAATACTTTATTTTAGACCACTACATTAACCGTATTTCATCAACCGTGCAGCCATGGGCTGAGTGCAGTTCATGTTCTGCACAGGGTTTATTTTTTAATTATTTTTTTTTTTAGTTTTGTCGGTGACTAAACCCAAACTTCCTCTCCGCCAAATTTTGAATCACGCAACCTGTGATGTTTATTCGCCAAAAGCTACTGAAACATTAATACATGGACAATGTTACGGATATTGTTTTCTTTATTGTGTGTAAAATATATTTTCTTTTGGTTTTATCAAAGCGTTGGATTCGAAGGGAATAATAAATACGCTAAAAAAAGGTATTACGTCAGCCATGGAATGTGCTGACACTGTAGCTTTCACTTTCACTATGTGACAAATAAGATCATGTTTACTTTGCAAATTTATTTTGCCAGAAGCGACGGTCATTAATTTACTTGCAATTTTTGCAAATATTTTTTGTGGGTTTAGGCAAATGAAGTGAAATGAATTCTTTGGCCGTTTCATCGCAGTGGGTTAAGAGATCTGAGGGAAAATTAAATATTTGCTGAGGTAAACAGGAGCTTGCAAGAACTTGCTGCGCTTAGGTCAATGCTATGGGAAAAAAACACAACTGTTCTAAAATTAGCTGTGGATGGCATAAACCTCAGATTGTGTGACTCACGTGACTACTTCGCTTGTTCTTTACACATAGCACAAACAAATTAAAATAATTTTGACTTTAAAGGAAGAAAGCTGTTTATTAATAGCATTATTAATAGTATGACACCCATTTCCTTTTCGTATCATTCATACACATGTCCTGAGCGAACTTCCAGATTAAGACCATTACATCATCATAGATTTCACAAGGGCTAAGAGCGATCATGGTGCAATAACACAGTTTGCATTGATCAAGTGATATGGTGTCTACAGTAATCAATGAATCATCAAAGACTGCGTTGGAATGTGCACTGCATTGAGACTGTAGTACTAAGAAAACATAATTTTAAAAGTGCGGTTATAAGATAACAGATCTTTTTTTTGTATCAGCTCTCCTTATACACCAGCTTTCAATCTACGCTTAGTATTTTTACTCTTCAGTGTTTTGCAGAATATTTCTACCTCCCCAGACAAAAGCTTGTGCCAAGTGGTCAACCTTCCAAGTACTGGTTTCTTAACATGTTTTCTGTTCCATTTTTGATTATTCATTCACAAGCGGTGTAAAATTAGCACAGTAGCAAATAAAATAAGTCAAATTTTATCAATTTTCATGACTATGAATGTTCAATAGTCAGAATATACCCAAGTTGAGGATTTCAATATTCTCATAACATCCCCACTTGATAAAGCAAAGAAAATTTAACTATTGAATATTGTATAAGCACCTTAGCTGCTTCCTCCACTGTCTCTATTCCTGTACCCACAGCCACAGGCAGGGCACCATAGTACTTCACCATAAAGGTATGTGACGGCTTACAAGTTATCACTGGGATGTTGCTGGAAGCTGGTTTGCTCTCAGGTGCATTTCCCTCCTCCTGTTTAATAATTAAGAGTTTAAATAAGTTACACTACACACTTATCAACATGTTTAATTCTTTTATAACAAAGCAAAAGTTAAAGTGGTACTATGACGAAAATCACATCTTTCCTATCTAAGCCATTTTAAAACATAAACAGGTAGTCCGCATGAGAAGAAAAATGCTGTTTACTATTTTCAAGTATCTCTTTTCGTTCCAGAGATATTCAAGTTTGTAAAATATGCAAATTAGCCAAGTGATGACATCATAAACTCAACCAAATAGAGATCAAATATTATCAAGAGAGATATCTCGGCCAATTTGTATCAGAGGTGTTTGATTCTCTGCAGTAAGATTCTACTAATTGTGCTGCACAATACGAGCTGAACAGTTTTGTTACCATGGCAACATACTGGGTTCCAGACCTCCCCAATATTAAAGGCTTTTCTGGCCACCTTTGGAGTTCATACATACATACATACATACATACATACTTTATTTAATAAGTGGGTCGATAAAATTGGCAGCTAAAAGCTGATGTGGACCTACAATTAGTATATTACATTCTAAATAACAGTTTACAATAAATCTAAAGCTAAAATCTTTGCAGTAACGTGAGGAATGAATGAAAATAAAGTAATTAAAGTAATTATACTGAAAAATTAACTATGATAAAATTTTAGTATACATAATTAACAGTGTCTCTATTCGTTCCAGATAGTCCGTTAAAGGTAATTTTGTCTAAAAAATCAGAATTTTCTTTCAGTGCAAATTTAAAAGAGCCTAGATTCGGTTTGCTTTTTAAGTGTAGGGGCAGGTTATTCCAAAGAATTGATGCACGATGTGAAAATGAATAACGGAGAAAGTCAGTATTGGGTCGTTGAATTAAGAGTTTCAGGTTGTCTCTATGATTTCTCAGTGAAGAGTGTCTTGTAAATAGAGAGTTTATGCCATCTGGAGCTTTCTTGTAAAACACTTGATAGGTAATATTTGCAATTCTTTTCTTGTAAAGGTGGTCTAACGATTTCCAATTTGCCATTTTTAATACTTCAGTGTCTAGAACAGTTTCCTTAATGTTAAAGATAAACCTTGCTGCTCTATGTTGAATTTGTGCGAGGGACTGAAGTTCCATTTTGATATTTGCTAATGGTGCCTCATATGCGTGATCGGCAAGCATATAAATCTGTTAGCTCGAGTTCGTGGCTTCATCTAATGTTTTTCGAGCTGAAAATTACTAACATATTGAAATCAAGTGGGTGGGGACTGGAAAAGAGTCAGTTGCCTGTAGAACTATTAGCCTACCAAGTTTCAATGGTCTGTGCTGCAAATTGACTGAGATGGCTCTATTCATAGACTTGATATAATATTGGGTTGAGTGTATGACATCATCAGTCATCTCGTTTGCATATTTCACACACTTTTCAAACTTAAATATCTCTGGAACTAATGCAGATATTTGCAAACGGTAAACAGCGTTTTTATTCTTTCGTGGAATTCTACGCGATACACCCAAAAACTCAAGGGGTAAAAATTTGATCATAGTACCACTTTAAGTGCACACTGAAGTGACTTAGGCAGTGATGACAACAATGACATTACTTCACGTTTCAACAACATGCAAACCCTGAAGTTCAAAACCTAACTAATGATTGCACTTTTGGCTGCCATCAATCATATCATGACAGCTACCAGCAAAACAAAAGTACACTTCTGCTCTGTGAGAGGTATGCCACAAAGCCATTGACTGAGCCGAGTGTTGCCTGTTATTGAAAGGCGAAGTAAGACTGCATTACATGTACATGATGTGATGCAGACTAAAGGCAACCTAACCTGCAACCAAGTGAATGAATACCGCAGGTGATGTCCACACTCTTAGTTACTTTCTGTAGTTACACGATCATGCTTAAAATTACTGCAATACTCTAATAAAGAGTACATAAAAGTGCAACAAATTGGCTAGATCACATGTTAAAGGTATACATAGTGGTGCCCAGGGCTGATACTGAAGACTATGATGGAAATGTAAACTGTGATCTGGCGTTCATTTTTTCCGTCACTTCTATCACCACAAAAAAGTAAAGTCAGGTTAATGGGGACAGGAAAACTGAATAAAGGTGCAGTAGTAATGACAAAGATGATGCAAAATAAAAGAGATGACAAAGATAACTACTACAGTGGATAGCATGATGCTGACAATGCTGGCAGCTGAACTGAATCACAAGCAAGTATACAGTGTGCATCAACCTAACTTATTTTCTTTATTGCACAGTACTGACCTTCTTCCCTCCCCCTTTCTTTGGCCCAAGCTTTCCAAGTAACCCTTGAACACTTGTCATAAAACCAGCCTGTTGTAAAACAAATCAAGGTGGATATGGAAAGTGAGAAAACTCAAAAGTGTCAATGTAAAGTGTGTATGCACAAATATAGAAAGCAGAGACAAGACACACTGAATAGTTCTTTCATTGTAGGTAGTCACTGTGACAACTACAATTATTACTGATAGGGAAATCCAGGGAAGAGACGTAAAAGAGCACAACAATTTCCTCCACCACGACTAAGAAATTACATGTTAACATAAATTTAACCAGCTGTCAATATTTACCAGTGCATGTTCCTTAAAACAGGCTGCACCAAGGGAGAGCCATAAAATCAATTCATGATACTTCATATCCAATGTAGTTATTTGTTCTTTATAAACAGCTTACTTTATCCTTTTCTTTGTCAGGTTTTTCTTTTGCCTTTTCTTGCTCAGCAGTGACTACTTTTTGCATAATTTCCGGATGAGCATCTACACACTTTTGGAAACGTAGCTGTAACAGAAAGTGCCAGTTGCAAAGTAGTCAAATTCAGAAATACTATTTTCAAATTTAAGACAGAAAAGAAGGTAAAATGAAGGAAAGGAAGACAGACAGAAAGGACAGACAAAAGGACAAAAGACAGACAGATAGACTTCCACAACAATCCTCCGTGGTTGTAGATAGTCTCAGCGCAAATAACTTTTACCACATGCAACATGCTAAATTTGCAGGTAGAATTTTCCTCCTATGCTGTTTGTACAATTAGAAGGATGAATTTCAAATGTGTCGATTAAAATGCATTCCCACCCAAAAAAATTATTGGCAGATCAACTTTTGCTTGGCTTCCATTCAACAATGACCAATATTTTGGATCAAAATGGCTGTGAGCCACTGTGTAAATCAAGCTGTTCTTATGCTAACTAGAAAGTTTGCATTTAAAAATGAGAAAAACAGAGAGGTCTGTATCAAAGCAAGTCACCTCTAGCCTCGTTTTCATTCATAGGCCAGGTAACTAAGCACATAACTATGGCCTATTGTCTAACAGGAATCGGAGGATCGAGTGAATCTCACACATATACCAATATCTCAGATTAATGACTATGTCATTATCTGAGCTAAAAATGAACAAGCGGACTGCTGTATGAGTAAGAAATTTTAAAGAAATTTTACAAGGAAAATGGTCCCCATTTTTTTGAAACCAAGTCTACTCATGGAAAAACTTATCCAAGCTTGGCTTTCATAGCTTGACTTGTGGGCAAGTCTAAGACTGACAGACAACAGAAGAAAGAAAGGGAGAAAGAAAGAAAAGAAGGAGGATAAATTAGCAATAGATGAAAGGAAATTTAGGATTTCGAAGCAACTTAATAAGAGAGAATGGAGATAGGAAAATTATAGCACAACAAAGAAAAAATAGAAGGAAGGGAGGGAGAGAGGAAGGAAAAGCGAGGAGTGACTCAGTAAACCAGCAACTAACCAACAAGGTGAGCAACCAAATCTTTACTTTAAGGATTCCAGGTTGTCAAAATAAGCTGAAAGTCAGTTCATCTATTCTCTAGCTATCACACTAGCTAGTAGATCAAAAGCTATTTCTCATCATGACAGTGTAATCTTACCTGGCATGCTTCAGCTAATGCCTTGGTCAGAGGTGCGGCATTAGGAGCACATTGGAACACATGGCACACATACACTTCAGGAGCAGTGCTTATAATATAACCACACAGTCTATATAAAAAAAAAAAAAAACAAACTGATCAACTTCAGAGCTGTTCATATAAAACACAGAGTCCAACAAGCAGTGCAATATATAAGTGCAAATAGGCCATTTTAGAGTTGAATGCTCAGTTACCTGGCCTATGAATGCAATGAGGCTGGAGATAACCTTTCTTTGCTAAAAACCTCTCTGCTTTTCTCATTTAAATGCAAACTAGTTAGCATTAGAACAACTTGATTTCCACAAAAAAAGCAGTGAGGTCTTCATCAAAACAAGGTCACCTGCAGTCTCACTTCCATTCAAAGGCCAGGTCACTGAGCAGATGACTGTAAAATGGTCTTTTGGCAAAATGTTAAGTAAAATAGCGTGCAACTTTAAAAGAAATAGGACCGTCTCTGCACTGTTATAGGTTTAACATCCTATCTTTGTATTAAAAAATCAGCCCCGTTTTTACTTTACATGGTCTATATACATTGGCTTAGCCATCATGGTACTGTATATGAATAATTTTTCATTCTCTACAAATCTGGTAAGCATATGCATAATTTCATAGGGCTTTTTTACACCTTACGTTTCTTTCATATATTTTGGAGGTATCTTTACTAATTTAAAATTTGTTTTCTACTATTTCACCAATGACTGTTTTAAGTACCTTTCATCCTTTCCAACTCCAAAGAATGACATGAATCTGACTCTGTCTTCTGAAATTAACTCTTGAGTCTAACAGAGGACAGGTGAACAAGTTCAGTGACGTACATACAATTGAAAATTATTGTACAAGGTTGGGTAAAATATTGTGATTTGTCAGAGGCAAGCAGATCAATTATTTCCAGAAGCTGTCGAAGGCTGAGACAAAAAATTGATCTGCTCGCCACTGACAAATCACAATATTTTGCGATTATAACCACGTGCTATAATGGGCAATTTTACAGTTGTGTCCTCAGTGACCTGGCTTATGAATGCCACTGTCAGGTTACTAAGCAGACAACTGTAAAATGGTATATTGTGTTATAATTCAATCTCCAAGTTTGTTTCCATATTTAAAATCACTCTTTTACTGCTCAGGGAAGCAATACGACATTCTTCACACAAGAGCACGGTTACAATGAGCAGAATATTATTTGTAGCAAAAACATTTAAACATTATTACATATGGTGCAGTAGGCTCTTGACCAATGAAAAGGAAGGGAAAAAATGTATTGAATGATAACTCCATTCATTCGTTTTTTTGCATTTTCATACCAACAAAGAAGGAAAATGAACACAAAAGTTAAGCAAGAACTAAACAAGATAGCTCCCAGAACAAGATCAAGCAGAGAAGTTGGCTGATCACTAAGTTCTTAACTCCAATAACCATATGATTATATGGACAAACATGTAGCGTATAGCCGACAATTCATCCTCAGCAGGTTCCTTCTTACCGTACAGTCTGTTATCCTAATGTTTGAGATGCTGATTTCAATTAGGATTGTTCTCCATGTATTGGTGCCTTTACTCATTAGTTTGCTGATTGCTTTGTTCAAGATCTCCACACCTGACAAAAGAATCAACACAGCAACAAGTTCACTTTTAAAATCACTATAATAATTTCATCTGCAAACAGCTTGGAATTTAATATATTTTTTTTGACTACATCCCATTGCTGATCCTAGCAGTACATGTGCTCAGGGCATGACAGTGTTGCATATGAACCTTATAATAAGTATCTGACTCGTATCTGGAAGGTCATAGGTTCCAATCATGACTTTTTTGGAGCTCATATTGTTTCTTTGCAGCATGTTAAACATTTCATCTTTCATATCCCACTTTTGTCTCAGTTGTGCATGAAAATACTGTCCGAATAAATCATCAGTGAGACAAATGAAAAACAATAACTGCAACAACAACAACAACAACAACAAACAAACAAAGTAGGTCAAACCTGTTGGTTTGGGTACATCTATACACCCAACATATTTAGCAGAAAAGCTCTTCTTGGGTTCCACATGTGGTTTTTCATTAAAACTTGCATTATCTGCAAAACAATGTTGAACCACCACATGGATAAGGGAAATGTTAAGTAACATTTTTATGAGGCAATATTTCAACATCACAGGCCACTAGGCATAACAAGAACTCAAAAGGAAAAGATAAATGACATCTGATGGGAAAAATACACTATTCATTAACTTTTGAAGACTTTCCATGGTGTATACATGCATAATTTTGACTTATTTTGGCATTCAAAACAACCATGATTTAGACCTTTATGACCTCACAACATTATTAATTAAAAATTACACTTTTCTTTCGGTTGTCTGTTTTCATACCTCTTGCTGATGGTGGCGGTGGAGTGTTAATGATGTCAGACCACGGCTTTTGGATCGATGTTTTCCTACTGCTTTCCTGTGCTTTCTTCTTTTCTTCCAGGATTTTACTACACATGTCATGCAATGCATTCGTGATTGCACGGCCAGAAATATTACCATGGCAACGGAACATGTGACATTTGTGTTTACCAGTTGAAGGATCTCGTGCAACATAAGCAAAGTCCCTGGAAATGGAGACAGAAGGGAAAATGCAGCAACTCTTAGCAAGAAACAAAGTCAATTCAAAATACATGGATTGACTCAATTTTGTTTTAATTAAACAGTGCCAAGATTTAAATGGTGATTGGACCATGTAATAATTTGGAGATTTTTTTTATTTGAGGGTCAATCAGTTATCATATACAGTGCAGCTCAGATATATCCGAACCAAAATATACGCGTAATGCGCGTCAGCCCAATACGCGTATACGCGTATGCATATACGCACATACGCGTATGCATATACGCACATACGCGTATGCATATACGCACATACGCGTATACAGCATATACGCGTATGCCTGATTAGTATGTATGAGCTAACCTATTGTTTCTTCTTTTCTTATCAGGTCATTGTTGTTTTCAATGGCTTGACAGCTTGCCACAGAGCGAGAAAGAGTTTTCTTTATTTTGAATACGCGTACACAGTATACGCGCGTATGCCTGCAGACTAAGCAAAATGTTAGCTGAAACTAACATTTTGCAATTGGGCACTTGACTGAAAATTAACTGACTGAATATTGATTAAAAGAGAGAGTATTTTGTCGTTAAATCAAAAATTTACTATTTTTTTTCTGTCAAATAGAACCGGGGATACACGCTTCAACAATCCCATCTTCATGGAGCAAACATCACAACCGAAAGATAACATCTTCTCGAAACAAAGTCTGAACACGGTCCAAGCAAGCGACTTGGAAACGTGTGCCGAAACACACAACTTTTCCTCGAAGAAAATTAAAAATAACAAAATGTGAGCGGCGCACCATAGAATCTTCCATAAACAATTCTTTTGTCAGGAAAAGAGTAATTTACTATTTGAATGAACGGTTTGTGTCAGATACCGGAGATATCACTTTCTCGACAAGGTCGAAACGCTTCAAACAATAAACATCTCGCAAGCGACTTGCCGACGCATGCCGAAACACAGAACTGTTACTTGAGGAAAAAATAACTAAACGTGAGCAGCGCGCCATAGAAACTTTGATAAACATTTCTTTGGCTAAAGAAAGAGCATTTTACCGTTTGAATGAACTATTTGTGTCAAATAGAACCGGAGATATCATTTTTTCGACAAGGTCTTCGGAACGCTTCAGACAATGAACATCTCGCAATCGACTTGCCGACGCATGCCGAAACACAGAACTTTTCCTTGAAGAAAAAATAACTAAACGTGAGCAGCGCGCCATAGAAACTTTGATAAACAATTATTTTGAATAAAGAAAGAGCATTTTGCTGTTTGAATGAACGGTTTGTGTCAAATATAACCGGAGATATCATTTTTTCGACAAGGTCTTCGGAAAGCTTCAAACAATAAACATCTCGCAAGCGACTTGCCGACGCATGCCGAAACACAGAACTTTTACTTGAGGAAAAAATAACTAAACTTGAGCAGCGTGCCATAGAAACCTTGATAAACAATTCTTTGGTAAAAGGAAGAGCATTTTACCGTTTGAATGAACGATTTGTGTCAAATAAAACCGGAGATATCATTTTTTCAACGAGGATCTTCAGACAATAAACGCTTCGCAAACAACTTGCCAACGCGTGCCGAAACACACAACTTTTCCTTGAAGAAAAAATAACTAAACGTGAGCGGCGCACCATAGAAACTTTGATAAACAATTTTTTCGTCAAGGAAAGAGTATTTTACCATTTGAATGCATGATCTGTATCAAATATAACCGGAGATATCATTTTTTCGACTAGGATCTTCAGAACGCTAATTCAGACAATAAACATTTCGCAAACGACTTGCCGACACGTGCCGAAACACAGATCTTTACTTGTAAGAACATAAAGTTCACGTGTTAAAATAGGGAGTTCAAGCGACTGTATCAATTTTCTTCCCATTTTTAGTAGCTTAAGATCAAGTGTTGATAAACGGTAGTTTGTCGGTGAATTTGCGAAGTGATCGAAATATGATAGCTTTTATTGACCGGCTGACGTTTTAACAATATGCAAATTTCGCTTTGAAGCCATTTTCATTCTCAAGAAACATAATGTCCTTTGTTTGACTAACAATGCTTCACATAAAGAAACTTGTGGGAATGCATAACAAAGAGACATATACGCGCGTATATACGCGTATATGTGCGCGTATATGTGCGCGTATATACGCATATATGTGCGCGTATATACGCGTATATGTGCGTATATGTGCGCGTATTGACATACGCGTATACGCAAAATACGCTCGTATGATACGCGTATGCGTAGTTCGCTTATATCTGAGCTGCACTGTATTAATTAACACTTAATAATTTTTTTTTTTTCATTCGGGCCACCAAGCCTGACTTCTGGGCACCCTAGTCTACAAGGTTGGGTGCCTGAAGGGCTCCCTAGAATTTTTCCTAGAGCACAGCCTTGCATGCTGAGGGATTGCAAGCAAGGATGGCACAGTGGTGAGAGTTTTTGTCTCCCACTAATATGGCCTTGGTTCAATTCCGGCCTGGTGCCATATTGGGGTTGACTTTGGGTTCTCGCCCTGATCCAAGGATTTTTCCCTGGGGACTCTGGTTTTCATCCCTCCACAACACCTCCAAATTCCAATTAGACCAGGATAAAGGACCTGCATGAAACCAGGCCTTATGTGCCACGAGGCACAAAGAAGCTAAGTAGTAGTAGTATGAAACCAGCTGAGGCTGATACGCTTTCTCTCTAAATATTGTAAAATAGTTATTTTTTAATTTATTAATGAATGACCCTGCCCTAGTGAAGTCTTTGTATTAGTCCTTCCACTAATTATCTGCCTTACCTCTGATCTTCTTTGCCAACTCCCCACACTCTCATTTTTGAGACAGGTTGGACTAGCAATGTGACTTTGCTTCTTGGTTCTACAAGTTTTAAGGTGTCTCCTTCTAACAACAATCTTATGTCCTTTCCCTAAAAATAAATTATGCAATCACAAAATTATTAATAATAATCATTAATCAATGTCACAGCTGAGACTGAAATGAATACAGTAAATATTGTATTGGTGGATGTTTTCCAAAAGACTGTTTGAGACATTTTAAGTAATGAAATTTGAAATTTACTCAATTCTTCATGTGTTTCCAATCCTTCTAACTGCCATGACAGGTTTACAGGTTATGTTGCTTATTAGCTTTTATGCCTGGCATCATATGTGCTGCAAACATATTCTCAAACAAACATTTAAGCGAATGTATGAAAATCAGCAACAAGAAATTACTATTTCAGGCTAGCAGATGGTTAAACAGAGAATTACTGTGTCTAAACAATCGTTAGTAAGATGTTATTAGCTTATCTAAATATCAAGTTCAGTAGGTTGTGTGTTGTCAGTGTAGCTGTGTACAGTAATTACCTCTCCCCATGTCTCTGTAGTGTTCCAGAGATCCTTTCTTTTCTGTGCCAGTGTGGAGATGCACTCAGCTATGGTCTCGCTCATGTTATGTGGTGCCACTTCACTCTCTTCAAGTTCAATCCAACCCATAGAATGCACTGGGAAACTGAGTACCTACAAACATGTTTAAAAAAATGGTTTTAAATTCTTGACTTATTCATGATTCATGCAAAACAGAATTATAGATAGAGGATTTTCATTTGAGTGTTGAAAAGTAATTATTGGTTTTGCACCAACTACAATACACAATTGGCTTGAAAAACTTGTGCTGCTTTTTCGTCCAATCAAAAATAAACAGACGTCAATCATGACTCACTTGCAGTTGTTTTCCTGCACTTTGTGTCAAGTACATGTAATTACTTCAAGTTTTGATTGGTTCACTGTATTTGTCTCTGTCCTTTGTGACTGACTACAGTGATATATTTGCATTTGGTTTTACAACACTCAATTGAAAAACACTCTATCTGCCTGCGCAATAGATTTTAAGAAAAGAAATATAAATTGTGTCTATTTCAGAAATATTTTACTTTAGCACAATTGTTTAATCAAAACCAATTTCAAATTCCACAAAACTTGTGGTAAGGTCATACAGTTGGATTTTGTGATCAGCATATTAATACTCAGTCTCCCTTTGAGCAGTCATTTATTTTCACTAGGAATTTCAGTTAATGTTTGTATTGTTTAACTGCTGCATATGATGGTCTAAGACTTCAGCAAAACAGTAATACTAGACAACAAAAAAACATCATGCAACAATTTAAAAAGAAGATAAAAGTTATTTTTCTTCAAAACTATCAAGAGCCTCTTCTAGGCCATTAAACTATGATCAATGTGATAACAATGCACTATTTTGTTGACCATGTAAAACATTGTACTTGTATACTTGTATACTTCTTAATACTTGTATATACTAGTTTATCCCAGACTCTTACATTAAGTCACCACGCTGTTCTAAACACCTTCAAATATCAGGGAAAAGCATAGATGAGACACTGCCCCAAATCAAATTGGTTTCCCTTCAAGTGTGACCTCATATTAATTTTGTTCCCTTTCCCCCTTTCTAATGTTGTATGCGACAGTCTCGTCAAAGCCTGTTTCCGCATTGATTTGGGGGTAGAGGGGTTGGCTAACAATGAAAATGATGTTCTTTCATTAAGGAAAGTCTGCTTCATTGTCAGATAACATTCAAATTCATGAAATGTCTCAGTCAACACTTTTGACCCTGATAATTTGTTGCTGTTTGTACGTTTTCAGCCATTATTGTGTGTTCATATGTTTTCTACAGGTTGCTTTTTCAGTGTTTACATGAAAGATGATACCAGAAGACAATTAATTCCCAGAGCTTCATAGGGAAACTCTACCTTCTGCCTCTCTGTAGTTTCCACAGGTTTGGGTTCTTCAGTTGACCTCTTCTTGTTAGAAAAACACCATTAACAATAAGAAACTAACATTTGTTAACAAATCACAGAGAAAATAAAATACTTGACCACCAGAAACAAGGACAGCTTTCTGCAGAACCCTGCCAACTAGCTGGGATAGCAATCATTCCTGTACAACAAAGAGCTTTTTCGTGTTATGGTTGTACCTCTCCCACACCCTCCCCATCCCTTGTTTGTTTGCACCCTGATGTTCCTGCAGCCAGAATGTTGGTGCAAGAAAACTTGCTATTCAGGCTACCTGTCAGCTAACTATCTCATCATCCTAATGCAGCTCAATGGCTTATTAGTAGTTGAATAGCAAGTTCTTTGCAGACCATGCTTCCTTTAACTTCCTACCAATGAAAAAATATGTTGCAATACGCATGTACAGTATGTATTTCTCATGACAAAATGTCAGAGAAATGGCTTTCATTTAACTATTTTCCTGATGATTGCAAAACACCGAAAGTCTACTGATGATAACTAAAGATTTGCTGACAAGAAGTAAAAACATTTGATGATGAATGAGGCATGTTTCACTCAGTGTAATTAATGCTCCATTAAGGCTTTTTGTGCAACTTGTAAAATATGGACCTTGAATGTAAAGAAAGATGAAAATAGTGCATGAAATGCATTGCAAACCTTTGGTCTTGTTGCAACCTGAGGGAGGGTCCACTGAGTTGTTCCAGATGCGACATGCCAGTAATATGTACCACCATCACCCTTTACTTCCCTCCACCCCTCAGGCAACTCATATGGAGCATTCTGATCCTCTCCGTCCCCTTCCATGGATTTCTTCTCCTTCTTTATATCTGTAGGAGTGTGTGGAGGTTCTGTTATGTCAACTTCCAAGTAAGGCTTCACTGGTGGAACTTCATCAGAAGAACTCTTTGCTTTGTTAGCTGGAATTGTAATTTCTGTGTACATATCTTGGGTTTGTATTGGTATCAGTGAACCCTCGCCGTTTTCCCCCATTTTCATTACATCTGCTTGTGATTTTGAACGGCGATGGTGAAATTTGTTTTTATCCCCTGCACTGGGGGGGAAGTCACCTCTTTCACTATCATTTTTCATTTTAGCAACAACATTTCCATCTGACAGCTGGCGCCGATGTTTCTTTTTAAACATTTTGAAACCACCCTTCTTTGACTTTTCTTCTGGTTTTTCCACTTTATCAAACTGAAAGACATTTTCAGAGGGTTCAGTTCTTTTCATGGTGTCCTCAAGATTGGGTAACCTTGAGGGAAGAGGTGGTGGTAATTCTTCTTCACTTGCTTCATCATCGTCATCATCACCAGACATCACTGGTATTCTTAGCTGATCAAGCGATTCAACTGAACCACTCTGTTGTGGTTTTGAAATCTTCTGCACCACAGCATATGTTGGCTGGCTCTCTTGTGATGGCACTTCTGTTAAGAAATGAATTTAATTACTTCAATTGCTAGTGGTAAACATAAATCTGCAATCAAACCAGTAGAGATTGGATGAAAAGTGCTCCAAACATATTTCAAGTAATATATCAAACATGAGAGACAGTGTTTCATTGGGATATCCAAACATGGAGAAGAGAGTTGAAAATGAGACGTGCAGCAGAGTATTTTAACGAAATTCGAAGTGTTTGGAATAGCTGATGAAACACTGTCTCAAATGTTTGATATGTCTTCTCAATGGAAAAAAAAAAACTAAGGAGTAACAGGAGAAGTAAAATCATCAAAATCTATGCTAATTAAGACCAGGTATCCAAACCTCCTTCACGGTTGTGATTTTCTTCGTTTCAACTTGATGTATTAAAAAAAAAATTCAAAAATAAAATACTTGCCCACCAGAAACAAAGACAACTTTCTGCAGAACCCTGCCAACTAGCCTGAAAAGCAAGCATTCCTGTACAACAAAGAGCTTTTACCATGTTCTCATTGTACCTCTCCTCACACCTCTCCACACATTCAAAAATTCATTTCAAACACGCACTACATGTAGATACATCTGCGGCCATTACCCCCAGCAAGGTTTCCCAATAATTTGATGGTACCTACATGTACATTGTGTGTTGTATTTATACACATACACCTACATGAAAAAAAGCCTAACATGTGGTCACATGGGAGGGTAATGGTCACACCTTCAGATTTACAGTCCAAAGCATCATGCACTGGACAAGTGCAACTCTATCAAAACAAGAAGAAAAGAAATGGGACTAGAAATTACCAGCAGGTCTTTTGCTGTCTGTTTCGCCAGATAATTTCTCCCCTTCTGGTTTGTCTTTGGGTTTTTTCTGTACAGTGGCATACACTGGTTGTGAAATGACTTCTGTGGTTTCTGGAAAAAGGAATAAAGATTAACACCTAGTATAGTACAACCTCTGATCTGCAAAAATGATTTAAACCTTAAACTGGTCAGTGCATGAAAGGGAGGTTCTATGGCAAAGAAATAACCCATTACAGTGCACTGACACTAGTGCACTTTTTGCTGGCTCTTCTTCAGCACGAATAAACTCAATTCTTCCCCTGCTGAAAAAAAAGCTGAAACTGAGCCTTTAATTCCAGTAATGATAACATAATGGAGACCCATTCAATGTCTGTAATTAAGCGCTTCTTGATTTTGAACACTCATGTGCAAATAACAACCAATCACATTCTCAATAATGATCATTGTAGAGCAGCAGCTTTCAGTCCAGAGTTTGGACTGACAACACACACCTGAATCACAATTTCCTGGTGCTTCTTGTATCAACAGTTCCTTTGATGCATTCAACCCTGGTCCTGAGTAAGGCTTTGGGATGGGTGGTGGCACCTTTTTATCTCCTGAAGATACCTTTCTCTCATTGGAATTTGTCCTGGCTGGTTTCTCATTCAGCTCTACCTCATCACAAGCCATGATCATATTTTGAAGCTCTCCTGTAATAGCTTCATACATGTTTGAATCTTTACATCCCCCAGGGATTGCCGGTGCAACCTCACCCAACTCAACTATCGGTCTCTGTACTGGAGTACTTTGTTTCTGTACTGCATTGTCTTTAGATTCTTTTAAATCTGCTTCCTTTGGCTTTTTCTGAACAACAGCATAGACATCATTCAAGGGTCCAACAGCATGCAAATCATCATTTTCAGCCACATTTCTTTGATTAGCAGATGTTAATTTAATGTTTGATCTGTCATAGCCACCATCAACAATTTGAACCTCTTCATATTCCATCAGCATTTTTCTACCCCCACTGCTACACTTGATACTTTCATTAGCATTTCCACTATCAGCATCTTTTGACGACTTCCTGCTTTCAACAGGAGCAGCAATGCCTCCGCTCTCTGTCACAATCAAAGGACGAAATTCATCTCCAGCATAAGTATAAGATCTGCGGTCATTGATGGCATTGTCACTGACTGAAAGTGAAATATCCTCTTCTGAAGGAGATTTCTCTGGGTTCCGTGTAGCTATACCTCCATCATTTGTGACCAACAGTGGTCTAAATTCAACATCAGCGTATGAATAACCAGTAGTCTCACTTTGGTCAGGACTTAAAATAGTCTTATTCTCATCCTTGGCTGACGGGCTAAGAAGCTCTCCTGTTGACACATCACTGTCGTCAAGAGAGCCTGTTTCATAGCCAAAGTCACCATCAGTGTTCAATCGATCAACACTTCCTTGTTCCGAGTCACTGTCACTAGCATCATAGCTATTCTCTTTCTTGATCTCATTTTTCTTCTTGCTGTTTGGTTCCTTCACAGTCTTTTGAGATGATTGTTTTGTGACAACAGTTGTCCTTGTGCGTGGAGCAGGTGTTACTCCCTGCTGATTGGTTGGTTTTTTCTTGGTTGGCGAGACATCTGCTCAAAATGAGAATATTAATTTTATCTAAGCGATAATTCACCACTTGGAAGAACCACATAAATTCTCAGAAAAAAAAGTGACCTACCACAGGAAAACGTACATTAACAGCTACCATTAAAATGGCTAAAAATGTCAACACCCCATTTATTACCCATTTTGACAGTTTGAAAACCCGTTACTATGGCATTGCATTTTAATGCACGCCTTTAAAACAGCAAAGATCATCCATTTAACATTAAATTAATTTAATTGGAATGAGCTCAAATGTATGACCATGACCCTTAAAGAAAGATATTCTGATTCTATTTTCTGTGAGATTCTGAGACTCTAAGATGTGGACAATGAAAGGGGAAATGAAGGGGATACAGACCAAAAAACCTGTAGCAAAAAAGCACAGAGACTGAAATGAAAGAGGCTGGTTTTCTTTTTTTCTTGGAGTTAACAAAACCACAGCCTGCCACAAAAAGGCTCACAATGTACATGGACGTTGCCAGTTTGGAGTTCTCTCAAAAAAGCTGTAGCTGTAGCTGTAATGTCGTTTCTTCATTGCATCGACATTGGTTTATATTTTTTGTTTATTTCAAGATTTCTTAAGGCTCTCTCTGAAGAGTGTCTCATTTATAATGCATGAAAATGTAGATAGAGGTACATAATGAGGGACTTGTGCGCCAACTGGTTTGGGGTAATTTGTTTTAAAACTCTACCCTTCCAAGATTTGACACAATTTAACAAGACTTAGTGGACAAGGATAATCAAATATCTATTAAAATTTAATAATATACAAATTTATGCTAATCAATGATAAATAAATATTGTTATATTTAATACCTTTAGCAGAGCCAGAAGGTTGTTTACTTTGCTGAGAAGCTGTACAAATCTGTAAAAAAAACAAAGAAGGTGTAAGTATAATTTAAACACCTAATCATGGCATATCAGGTGAGTTTGGTTGAGCCATATGGTTCATATTTTGACTGGACTCTCTCTCTCCAAGATAGCCTTGGTTAGACCAAATGAGCCTGACATGCTGCCGTAACCTATATTAAATAGTATGCTTAGGCATTTCCATACCTGAATTCAGTCATAGATCTAGCCATATCATATCAGTTACTTAATAATGATTGCAGAATATCAGAACAGTAGACACAACATCTGATTAGCTAATTGCGAATTTAGGTATTGTGACATAATATAAGCAGATAAGTGAGACATTGAAAAACAAAAAAGCTATGGATCATTTTCACGTGACATCATCACTTTCTAAAATCCAAAACGAAAGAGCCACCAAAGTTTTTGTCCTCATCAGGCACAAGAGGCGGTATATTTATATCTGTTTACAATTTTACAGCTCAATAGCATGCTTCGTTTGGAGTCCAGAGCATTTTGAATTTCAGGGTTATGGAGGTGCGTGACACAAGGCTATGATCAAGTTTGTCGAAAAATATATACTTATCCCATGATTTTGAGCCTTTTTAGAAGTTAAAGCATTAGGAAAAGTGCTTATGTAAATGCTTGTTTGATCAGTACTGATAATCAGTCGCCTAGATAGCCAAAGTAAGTTCCAGATGTTTACACTATTTTCCGGCCGCCATATTGGTGTACCACTGAGGTACACCAACATGGTGTTTCCATACTGGGCTCTGTAAATATCGGCGAAACATTTCGACGAATATCTGAAGTTTGGGGAAACGTACAGGCCTAAAACTTGGAGAAGTGGCTTATTTAGTTATCTTCTATAACATCATAATTTCATAGCTTTTTCTACTGGATGGTTTTCAATTTATTTTTTTATTGTGTGACAGCGAAAATGATCCATAGAGAAATAAAAGATTATTGCATATTAATTTTGTATGCAACTTGGCTGAAGCTAAAAAGAAGTTTGAACTGAAAAATAAACTTGAACAGGATTGTGAAATCCATGACTAACTTGGAGCTGGTCAAGTTGTGAGTTGGTGAAGTTTGTAAAGATCATTGCATTTTTGTAATGACTTACAAATCCCATTCAAGCCTGAATTCATTTTCCAGGCTTTCTATTGGCAACTACTTAAGTTGCACACAAAACTACAATGATCTTTGATATCTTTTAATCTTTATCCCACTATTCAAATATATGATTTTTCATCTATTCACTTCTAAATGTACTGATACTAAAATAAGAGATAGTCTGTAAATTGGCAATGTCATAAAACAATTTATTCATCCTTTTACCAGTGCATCATTCAGTTATGATGCATGCACAAGGTTTGGAGAGCACAAAAGATTTGCTTGACCTGTGTCTGGCTTGGTCAACTCTAGCATTTCTTTTGCACTCTCCAAACTTCCTGCATGCATCATACTTATTTTGATGATGCACACTCAAGCCTGAGTCAGTATTAAACACTATTCAATGCACTAATAGCTAAAAATAACAGTGTGTTTGAAAGGTAGTCAGAGAGTAAGTCAAAACTTCACAAGATCACAGTTCTAATTTTTAAACTGCAAGAAATATTATGTGAGATCTCCTACAAGACCAAATTTACAAGAGAAAGCTGAATGAGAATAATAGAGTGTAAAATCTATAATTCTGTCAAGCATGAGGGGAAATTGTTAACAGAAAAATATGTGGTTTTGTACAAAACTTTACTTCTTTATGAAATGACTATAAAACATGTACTACAGAGAAACAAACACTGCTATTATGTACCATTAACTTTTTTTATTACACATATATTTCTCAGTGGAAAGGATAACAGCAAAATGTTACCAACAACAAACGCAGTTTGTACAAAAGTAGAAACTGATACCATTAATTGAAATAACTGCCACTGCCATTAGGTGAAAATAGTGCTAAAATATGAATAGAATAAAACATAAAATAGATAAGGGTAAAAGATATACAGTTCATCCCAAATGAAAACAAGAAACTCAGACACAATAAGACCTAATATACAGTCTAAAAAATTTACACAAGCCATAAAATTCTGCATTCAAACTGGCTTATGTTGTCTCTAAGTTCAATATCACACACAGCAAGACCACAACAGAATTGCACATGCAGTTATATCCTGACATGATACATCATTACAAAAAGCTGTTTATTAGTAAAAAATGAAAAAAATGTTAAGCTTATGGCTGAAAAAGCAAGGGTTTACAAGTCTTTCTGGCCATCAGCATATTCAACACATGTCACCAAGTGCTCTATTCAGAATAATCTACCCAACACATGTCTTTATCTTGGTGTGTGACATGAATCAGTAATGAGATAACAACACCTAAGAGTAAGATTATAACAGCATCCACATATTTGCAAGTAATCTGGCCAAAAGTCAGCTTTAAAAAATTAAGTTAAAGTAATGGATTGCTGACTGTACCTTTTCATGGATGGATATTTTGCAGTTTTCACAGTACAATGCTTCACAAGTGGCACAACAAATAACAGGCTCCTTGGACTCACAAACTGTACAAATAGCCTCCTTCATGTTGTAGTTTACTTGAGCCACAAACACCAAACACAGCCATAATGACTTCAAACTTCACTTCCAGTTAACATTTTCACTATGGTAAGTGATTACAAAAGCACTTCCTTTTTAATGAAAATCGACTTTTATTTGCATATATTTACATTTTCAGATCCATGTCACAGTTATTTTAAATGCAGATTCAGACAGTTCAGTGATAAATTATGTATGATACCTGCAGAGAAACTTTAGGCAGCCCACCAGTTAGTAAAAATGACCTAGCTGAAATGTCACTTCAAGCAAAATATTTTGCCACATAAAAGAAACACTTCTTTGGCAAATGAACTTGACTTTGAAAGTGGGAAACAATTGCTTTTACATCTGAAAGGAAGATTAATTACCTAAAAATAAACTTTATTGTGTTCTTCAAGGGATTATTCAAATGAACTGCACACATTAGAATTCATAAGTTCAATTGCATTGTGTTTGGAATGATTGTTTTTTTCACACTTGCATGTGACATTAACAACAAGGAAACTTTTATGACATATTCAAATCACCTCTTTTATTGAACACAAGGGAAGATATGACTGTTGGATAAAGGAACAAATACGCTTCCTGTGTTGAATAATATGCCTTTCAGTAATTGTCAGTGGTTCTGGAAAGGAACTAATCTAAAGGATGCTCTGTCTCAGTGGAGGGTCTCTATCTAAAGAATGAGCAGTGTGCCAAGCACAAGACTATTCTCCGTACATGTGGGTAATTAAACATGCACACATAAAACATTTAATTGCACATAACAAGCACAGGCATTCTCCATGAATAACAAAAATACATAAAGATAGTATTCACTTCCCTCTGATACATTTAATTCACAAATTAAGGCAATCAAAGTCAATTTGAGGCACTAAACAACAATGTACCTCAATCTCAAATGTTCTAAAAGCAAGTTTAAAAACAGCACAGGTTTAAATTTTTTACTAATAAATAAATGATGCCAAGCATTCACAGATCTAAGCCTATAAAACTGTGAAGTGTTAATGTAATAAAATATAATGGAAAAATAAAGTAAAAATTCAAAATTATACAGACAAATTATGTATGTGGTGTAGGACAGGCCATACGCCTGAAACATTTCATAACAAAAAGTATAACTAAGAAGTTATCAAAGGATGAAAAATAAAGGTAAGAATTTGTTACTAACTTTTCCAGCAGAACACTACATCCATGTGCCAAACACAAGAGATAATTATTACCTTAAGTAAGCTATAACAGTGTATACGAACATAAAAAAAATATTTGCATGCCCCAATACCAAATTGTTCAAAATGTGTTGCTTAGCATGACTGTGGTTAATGGTTTACTAGTCAGAGTTATTTTTCAGTATATTTCTTGTCAAACTGTGACACATCATTTGGAAAGGAAAATATTTAATGTAAAATTTAGGGATTCTGGTTTTGGGTAACCAGATGTTATGAAATTTAAGTGTTTAACTATCTCGAAGACCAAAAAGTGCTGCTTTAAAAATGGGTTCACCAACAAGGTTCAGTGACATATTTCGTATTACTGGGTTTAAGTCTGTACCACCACAAACCCTTGTCCCAAAAACAAAAAACAATAACAATTTGGGGGACTATGGAAACTTTAATTTAAACTTGCATACAAAATTCAACTTGTTCACAAAATCACCAGCTGCACAAAACTGATTTTTCTAAGAAACAAATTCAGCTGCTGCACACAACTCAACTTCCACATAAACCCAACTTAAACTCAAAATCTTCCACAACAAAAAAATCCCTAGCAAGTTTCAAACAATAAATAACAGTTTGATCCAATATGGTTTCCGTACAATATCAAAATTTACAGAATTCAAAATCTATATTCTTGTTCGCAATTTGTGACTGATTGTCACTTTCTAACAGGCCCTAGTTATATTAGACAAAATAAAATATTATTCAAAGACTTTCTTTTGGACATAAGAGTATCATACTTGTAATTGCATGATTGTTTAGGCTGTAATTTACCACAAAAGTTCATTTCAACAATGTTACTTGTCAGCAGCACGATCACCTGAGGAAAACGATCATTATAGTGAACAATTTTTCTTTTCTTAGTTTTTACTTCAGTTTAAAAAGTCAATATACATCATTTTACACAGTAAATTACACAAGTTGTGAATTTCTAAACTGAAATATTTTTTGGATAGCAATATTTGCCCAGCCATGATACAACAAATCAGTGTATATCGCTGCACTCTGTAAACTCGCCACACACATTTGACACTTCATGTATTCTGTACCACAAACTACATGTACTAGTAAATACACTGCATTACTGTGTGTGCAACATACTTACATGTAATGGATAGTTATTTCAGATTTCATAATTCTTCTTTCATAAGCAATGATTTCATAATTCTATGTGAATAAAAGCAGCTCCTTAAAATACAAATGGCTTATACCAGTACATGATTTAGAACAAAATCACTTGAAAACAACAGTGCTACTTCGTCTTTTATGAATGCCAAAAAAGTGTTGTTGTTTCTGGTTCAAATAATAATTATTTCAACATCTCCACATTTAGGCTTCAGCATCGAAGCTGGAGCATTTTTATGCAAGCCAAGATATATAAAATAAAAAAATAGTGGTTTTCAATTCAGGGTCATAAAACCAAATCAAAGTAATCACTCTAGCCAATCAAAAGGGACACAGATAATCCAATGAACCAATCAAAATGCAAAGAAAATACAATGATGCAAAGCACAGGATAATATGTGTGAGAAAGTCATAATTGGTTTTTTTTTTCCTATTTCTGATTCAATGAAAAAGTGGTATGAGATTTTTAAACCAATCATGTAGCATAGTATGTGCAATTAATGCAAAACATTATTTTTTGACTCGCAAGTGAAAACTAACTTCTGATTACAAATCATAAATGATCGCAGAGGAATATCCCACAAACATATGGCTCCTGCACCAATACCCACTACAAATATAAAATTCATATGCAAATCCTATTCATAGAATTTCCTTTTCAACTAAAGAAGGCCAAGTAAACAGATTCTGTCTTTGTAAATTTTTCGTACTTATTGTTTTACAATAGTTATTCCTAGTCAGGTCAGTGCAACAGTCACTATGTACATATAATTAAAATTATTGATGAACAAGGTATCATTTCATACAAAACGTGAAAAAAAAAACATATGGAATTACATTTACATCTACCTTAGTTTTCATTTTTTTTAGCAATTTACTGTAATTTTGAGGGATGGAATTAGGTGTCTCAGTAACAGTTTCAAACCACAGATTTCAAGCATTTCCAAGCACAAACAGAAATAGATTACTTTTCAGGGAGATTCTCAAAGTCAGAGATTTTCAAGATGAAAGCCTGCTTGGCAATGCTGTTACTGACTACTTACAACTGAGAGTTGGGTCTTTACGGGAAAATCTCAGACCAAGACCTTGCCGTATTGACCTCGCTGGCAAGGCGAAGGTTTGAGATTTTCCCATAAAGGCTGAACGTTCAAGGTTAATGAGTTGTTTGTTATATGAGTTTTTGTTTTGTTTTTTCAAGCCCATAATCAGCCCTTGGGTATTACTGGAGAAAAATGCCCTACAATTAGCCAATCAGAGCACATGTTATATCAGCTACAAGAACAAGCCATATAAAAAACTATACTAATAGATACATGTCGATAACAGTAAGCATGATTGCTTTACCTTGGCAGCTGTTGTTGAAGTCTGCTGAGTGGTTGTTTTTGTTCTTGTAGCAGGTTTTGGTGGAGTAGTACGGTGTGAAATTGGGGTTCTTCCTGTGGATTTAGCCACAGAAGCCTCACTGGATGCGGATTTCGAAGGTGAAGCAGATTTCTGTGAAATATTTACAAATGCTGAATACTTCACACTTAATATGCTAAATGAAATTTAACATTGATAGTTAACGACTAGGAGCTAGTCTGGTCAGTAGCGTTTTTGTAGGCGGTTGTTAGTGTCTTGGCCATCTGTTAGCATTTGTTTAGCATTTGGTGCGTTCTGTAGTGTTTGATATAGTTCAATGAAATTTTACCTAGTTTATGACCAGGAGCTAGCCTGGTCAGTAGCGTTTTTTGTAGGCGTTTGTTAGTGTCTCGGCCATCTGTTAGCATTTGGTGCGTTCTGTAGTGTTTGATATAGTTCAATGAAATTTTACCTAGTTTATGACCAGGAGCTAGCCTGGTCAGTAGCGTTTTTTGTAGGCGTTTGTTAGTGTCTCAGCCATCTGTTAGCATTTGTTAAGCATTTGGTGCGTTCTGTAGCGTTTGCAGCAGTCATATGGTCCTGGGAGCCCTGGGGCTAACATTGTCCAGTGGTATTCTTGGTTAGTATGTGCGTTGTCGTCCCATGTGCTCACAGTGTGTTCGTTGCTCTGTTAGCGTGGCATTGTGGATTGAATTATAGTAGTTTAGCGGTTCTCAGCGTTCCCTCCCTATCCCCCCTCTTTTCAGCAGTTTTTTTTTTTTTCTTTCCACTGAGCCATCTGGCTTGAGTGTGACGGGTGCCTGTAGGGAGCCTGGCACAGGGTGCTCATGGCTTGGTTGCTTCGTAGGCACCTTCCCTCCACCAGCGACTTGAGCGTTAATAATAACTAACCAAAGTAGGTCTGTGCCACTGAACTTAAAACAAAAGAATAATGAAACAGTGACAATTCCAAGGCCACTGCACTTAGTGCTAATAGAGACAAAGAGCGGAAGCTTAATAGAGGCCAAGCTCTTATGGATGTCTCAGAAAAGGTAAAAGTATGATTCACATCTTCACAAATACAGGTAACATGTACATGTAGTGGTCAAAACAAAACAAAACACATTTACAGTCAAACCTCCCCTAATGGTCACCTCTCTACAATGGCCACTTTTTTGGATAGTCCATACTTTCACTCTTATTTTAAATTCTCTACAATGGGCACCTCAACACAACATCAACAGCCACTAAAGTGCATCTCAACCAACGAAGTAACCTCTCCACAGTGGCCAGTTAATCAACAACTGACGAGCTGTGTACATGTATACAAAATGCCATTTTTTTAAAAATAAAAAACAAAAAACAAAAAAGGTTACAAAACTTGATCCATAGTGTGCATTTCTGGTCTCTTTTTTCTGCTTGGTTTCTAGTTTCTAGATGTATGTTGATTGTGTTACATATGTAAATGCTACTGCAATAAGCATTTTTTTTTTAATAAAAATGTTGCACCTCTCCCCCCCCCCCCCCCAAAAAAAAACATGTCATGTCATATTTCATCCCTACTTCCCCACAATAGTCACCCCTCTACAACAGCCACTTTTCTCTGTCTCAAGGTGGCCATTGTGGAGAAGTTCAACTGCAGTATAATTTCCAGATTTCAGAAAATGACCATTCTGAGTGGTTGAAAAACTATATTATCCACTGCCTATAAACCTGCCAAATGTGCTGCAATTATACATGAACATCAACTTTGGATCAAAAACATTGATCTCACAATATCACACAGTCATATACTGACCAACAGGTTAACATTGGTGTACACATGTACATATGTACATGTATACAAAAATTCCTAACTTTCTGAGGGTCAAATATAAATTTGAATCTAATTTGCAATCTAAACTACCGGTACTAGTCCATACAGTGTACCTGTACATGTGCACCAAAAATATTATTGTCACAAATTACAAAAGAATAGTGCTCAGGGTTTTTTAGGCTGATGCCAAAAATGTTTTGAATACTGTATGTAAGTAGGGCTATTTCTACTTCAGGTAATAGTTATAAATTACATGCAAATTTGAATCTTTGGACATCTTTAGTATTATTCTATTCATAGTATCTTTGTAAATTGTTAAATCATTGTTAGAACTCAATGAGCACACTCACATGGTAAAAAAAAAATTGAATAACCTTTTAACCTGCCAAAAAGTGGCAGGTTTATGTTGAGTGGTCCAATTTGTATAATTTCACAAGCCTCAAGCAACTGGAAATTGATGTCAAACCATACATTTTGTAAAATAAATAGCTCAAAATATGTGTCACAGACTTGAAACAATTGCACTAAGCTAGCTCTTAGCCATGCCAGGTCACAAATAAACTGTCTATTAAACTCTTTAGTATTGACATAATCTGACCTGCCGGTCAAGTATTAATTTAAAAAAGAAAGCAATTAGACAAGTTAAAAGGTGGAAGAAACCTGCACTACACTGTCAAGTTATCTCAACAAAAATAGGAGCTAAAAGGATTCCTAGTTAAGGCACTTCTGATAATTTCATAAGTCAACAAAAAATTGTGATTCTTGGACCTTTTGTCTCGTGAATTTCATCACAGTCGACCAGTCTGAAATTCCCCAAATGAACAGACAACAAAATCTGTAGAGGTAACTGAGCTAGCCTGGTTACTGGGATCATATGAAGAGGCCCTTACTTGTGTGACCAGGCTTGCTAGCACATAAGTTGCTAGTGCTTAATCTGATTGTTCTAGAACAAAGTTGTGAATAAAAGCAAAATTCCCCAACCTCAACAATTTGTACATATTTCATACAAAATGTATCAGTTGCTTAAAATTTTTACTTTTTCATTCTCAAGTCTACATGAGAAAAGAAAGTTCTCCAAAAAAAATTCCAATTTGGAGTAGACGTGAATTTTTTACGATTTTTTTAAAAATGCTCAAATTAGCTGCCCTTTTGGCAGACCTCTCTAGTCTACTCTTGGTTGCAAAGGACTTATGACGTACATGTAGGTTAAGGAATATGTGACGTTGCTTTCTGTCTCAGATTTACTTTCCACCATCAAAGACATAGTTTTAAAAGTTAGTTTATGGAATACCAATTACGAGCTTACTATCTTTATGTTTTGCTTTAGTAACACAGAAGCCACAGCAATGGGTTCCTGAATCTACATTATACTATGAGACCTTGCTTTTCTGATCAGTGGGAGGATTGTACCAAAAACATAGAATTCAAAACCACCGTAAAGAAAATGCACTTCGTTCAAATTGATTTTTTTTGGAGAACTTCCTTTTTTGATGTAGCCTTTCAAATGAGAAAATAAAAAAAAAATATGGTATGGGCACTTCAAAGCACAAAAGAAGGAGAAGTTTAACTTTGATACCATGACAATTTCACACTATATCAAATTTCGCAGAGGTCAGCAACCAGATGCACAAATTTGAGGGCACCCAAGGCCGATAGGCAAAGTTCATGTGTAATATGAAAATAATTAAGCTAGCCTAGAAAATTGTTTGTTTTAGAAACTGTGAATTGACAAAGTCTTGTTGTGACACTGGCTATATGGACGCATACCCTTATTTGACAGTGAAAACATATGATTTTAAAACATGACAATGCACTGAATCCATATTCTCCAAATCACAGAGAATTCTTCTCAATTCTAATCTTCCTCTTTTTTATCTTGAAATACCAAAAATAAAGGGATTGTTGTTTGATTGAGGACAAATATTTTGAACGATGAAATCCAGCTGTATATTAAAATAGAAATCAGAATAAAGGCAAGTGACAAATGTTCCCTTCCAAAGAGCTGTCACACGTAGTTTGAAAAACAATTTTGTTCAAAATACACTGTAAGATCTATTGACACTGCAAAATGTCAACACTGTTACTCCTATAAATTAGGAAATCAAACAATTGAAAGCGAATTTATTTCCACTGACAGTCCAGCCCTTTCACATACAAGAAACATTTTCTTAATTACTTTGTAAGTCTTCAGACTTGAAATTTATCCATCTGCAAATCGTAAGGGCCAAGGACAAGGCGGTGAAAGTAAAAGTGTTGTTTGCACAAGCAATATTCGCACAGAAGGGTGCGAAATCTTAAATTTAAGCTACGTCAAGTAACCTCCCACATAAAGCAGACTGATTTCTTCCATGATTTATCTCTGCTATCGATGCAGTAACTTAAAAAATTCCTATACAAATGTCAGAATGTCAGACTTTAGAACGATCGTAAGTGGTAGTACATGTGTTTTATCGAGGATGCCGAACTGTTGGCAGTTTAACACGATGAACAGTGAATTAAAAATCTTTTATCACCGCACATCGCGCCTGTGAACGAGCTTCGCTGTGAGTGGTAACAGGAATACACCAGTACAAACAGCCGCATAGGCTTCAAGAAACAAGCAATGATGGATAAATCGAAGATTTCTATTTCGAAAATTCACAAACTTAAAAGTCGACAGAAAGTCCCGTTCGAAGCCATTTAGGTCACAAACCCCAGATTCTTAGCTTTAGATATGTTAATGAAACACCAACAGAGATAGCAGTTGAGATTTCGCGT
This sequence comes from Orbicella franksi, assembly GCF_964199315.1. Lineage (NCBI taxonomy): Eukaryota > Metazoa > Cnidaria > Anthozoa > Scleractinia > Merulinidae > Orbicella > Orbicella franksi. Next base: position 19,916,321 of record NC_138153.1, read on the forward strand.
CAATTTTCCTACCTTTAGCGACGTATGTCTGCCTTGCGCAGGGCCAGGGCGTTCGTTGCTTGTAGCAGCTCCTCGATTTCGCTTGGTAGTGGTTTCGGTCCTTTCCCCGATTTTTGCTTTCTCAGATAGATCTGACAATCCTTTTACTTTGGTGACTAGAGAATAGAAAGATCATAGAGAAAAATGAGACGGCAAAAATTCATTTAAATTTCAGCCATAACAAACCGTTTGTGCGGAGGATCGATCCAAAATTGATGAATGGGAAAAGAAACCTCGAGCCTTCGCACGGCGATCAAACCTTTTTCAACTTTGAACTGGGACATAATAAGCCAACAGAACTAAAGATTTGGCAGTCTTGTCGATCGATCACAACACCAAGGATTTCACATAGCGAATCTAAAATGCTGTGCCTAGGATGTTTGATGAGACGAGAGGAAGTAAGTCCCCCGCCATGCGTATTTTCATACAGACTAGACGATATGACTTATGGCAGGAAATAAGAAACCCACAACCCTCGTGACGTCACGATTGCCCTCGCTTGCATTTCATTTGCATTTATGCGGGGAGAAAAACAAAAAAATTTCTCCTACCACTGATTACTTCTTGTCCTAACCTAACGACCCCAGATTTGACATACACAATTTCAATTAAAGAAGCTAGAATTTTCATCTTGATTATTTAATCTTCTTTAATATTTCTTAACTCTCAGATCAGTTTTAATACATCCATACTTTTTTAGGTTCCCCTCCGTTTCACAGTCCTGATACCGGGCCTGACAGTAATATATATTTTTAGGAATTTTAGAACCACAATTACATGAGTTCATAGATAAATAAACAAGATCTAGTTAAAATAAACAAGTTACGTGCCAGGTCTGCAGTACAACTGCCGAAATTAAAAAAAATCCAAAGATTTCTTAATAATGGCATGCAAGAATCAGTAAAAGCTTTGCCTGACCGAATGAATGATTGAAAAAATTACAAAGTCCAGACCGCACAAAAGCGTCAGAGTTTCCATAGCGAAGAAGTCATTAGGAAACGACAGAACTGTCTGGAAATTTCTCCGATTGTATGCACCTAGAAGTTTTTACAGAGTTTCTTTTAATTATCATAATTAAAAACGTTCACTCGAATTGGATCAGTGAGTATTATTGCAAGCTCTCAAGAAAAGAAAAATTTCAGATACGCCGACTACAGTAGAATCAGAATGCGGTTGTTTTCAAAGTCAAGTTTAATTGTTAACAGCACATTGCAAGTTTTGGCACGTGCGGGTCACACTTAAATATACCGCCCGCTTTATACTGTATGAGTGACAGGTGAAGAGCCGTAGGTAATTTTGCTTCATTTAGATTTTTTTTCCTTGGGGGCTGAGGGCAGGAAAAAGTCATGAAACGGAAGAAAAAGAAACTTCCTTATTGGTAAAGTAAGTTAACCTCTTTACTTAAACATGCTTCCGATCAGAATTTGTTCTAGCTTAAATAACAAATTAATTGAAAATAACCGTGCTAGATCCTCGAACCAGATCAGAGTCGTGAAAAATCTACATGCATTCTTAAACTTCGCTTTGACTGCGTTACCCCGAGGGAGCCTCAGAGAACTTAAAAACAGATTATGGCTAGAAGTACAATATTTTAGTCGGATGTGACTGCACATGACTGGATTCTTATGTTTTGTTATAGAAGACTTCCTGAAGGTCTGAACCCAGTGGATAATTTCTGGACCTAAATACAGGCACTAGATGATCCTATCAAATCATACGCCTTCCTCGCACCAAGGCCCCACCAACCTGAAAGGGACAGAGAGCTCTGGGGACGAAAATGGTGATAGTCTTTGTTGTCATTATCATGTCAATTCTCCATGTGAATTTGACTAAGCATTCGCATGCCAGTTTTCCTCCACCTTGATGAATCCAATATCTAAAATAAATACTGTAGTATTCGAATCACTGCTGTTTAGTAGTGTAAAAGAAATCTTCTAATAAATCCAGATATTTTTCCACCTACACTTGGTAACCGTTTTTTCTACGTGCCGATTTTCCACACATTATTGACGTCTGTAAACGGTTGGGATTCCGAAAACCCTTTTTAGTGTGTAAACGCCTGCGAATCCAAAAAGCCTCAATATGATGAATCCGAAAATATTTATCGAGCTAGTGAATCTAGAAAATCGTCCTCTTGTGTAAACGTGATCCCAGCATGCCGGGAGAAACTCAGCTAGGGGCATTCCTCATCCTGTATGACACGCAGATTTAATCAAGCAGAGCAGTAAAAATATCTCCGTGCAGATATGCATTTATTTTTACGAGTAGGTTGGTGGCGACGAAAACAAATTGCACTATAAGTTAATTTCTAGCTTGGATTAATTAACCTACATGTATAATAAGATTAGTTTATTTATTATAAGGAGCGAACAGTTATTGAATGTTACAAAGATTCAAGAGTTCAACCGATGAACATGCTTATTTGATCTCTATTTTTCTTTATTTCGTGTCTTCTGTCACCGGAATAGTCAGGTTTCTGCATTGGCTTTTCAGTCATATTAGGAAATGTTGTACTACGAACTGGGTATCAGAAACGCCGGAAAGATAGCGAAATTAGTAAAGTTACCAATCTTTAAACACTGACGCTGAATTTGGCAGTTTTATGGTGATGTGAAGGCTTGAAAAAATAATTAAGTTTGAACTAAAAAAGTCAGTCTTGGAAGGCAAGCCTTGTCCATCTTGTCCCGACATTGGTCAGTTTGGGGTAAAGGGGAGCAATTTGAACTGAATGAACTGTCTCAACACTTCGGCTGGTTTCTGATTGTGGTCATTGTGGGATCCGGACTCAAGGTGTCAAAAGCCACTTAGATGGTGTAAAGGAGGTCAAGCAGACGGGAGCAGTTCTGGAGAGGCATTACAAAAGCTAAAACAAGACAGTATTTTTAAAGATAGTGCAATGATTTCACGCAAGGTTATTTGGGTTCAAGGAATTACCCCCGACTTAAAACTACTTACTTTTATGAGAAAAATGAGGCCAAATTAGAAAAGGTATATTTGTAACCAATCCGTGATTATTTTCCCTTTTTTCTATTCAGGAGCACTTTTTTTAGCGGTTTTCAGTTAGCCACCATTTTTTTTTTCAATATCTCAAACAGTTGGTTCTAAAAATAGACTGAAAAAACTTGCAAAATAACCTTTTACCGCGTGTACAATCAAGTAACTCTTATCTCATCCTAATTTTTGGGAAAACTCATGAGTGAAAATCAAACCGGAAAATATTCCAACCTAAAACCCAGATTCTTAGCAATTTTCTTGGCCTCTTCAGTTAAAAAAGCGTGTATGGATTTTTTCTCATTTAATTGGAGCTAACAAACCACTTGTCTCAGGCTAGGGAAATTACGATCATATTTTCTCGGCAGTGTGGAACATTAAAAAGTTAATTTTTTTGTTCACTATCAAAATCAATTTTTTCCTCAGGGGAGGTATTTCGTACTGGTGGTCCGTTTATTGTTTCATCAGCGAGATCATGAAGATGTTCTGTTGTTGTTGTTTTTGAAAATGCAAATGGACGTCTATGCGGGAAATCTTTCCGAAACGTGATGAATCTGAACAATCCATTCAGGGCCTGACTATCTTCTGCAAGAATAACTGAAAAAAAAATCATTGCAGTTCGGTAAGAATGCACCTACCTGTCTTTTTTTCAGTCCACTGGTCATCTATAAAATTACCAAAATTCATGTTTGACTTAACGAAAACAACTTCGCCAAGAGAATCCATTAGGCTCCGTGTGAAATGCGATGATGCAAGCAGAATCTCAACAAATATCCAGTAAAAACGTTATTGCAATCTCCGTGGCTTTTTCTCGATGCTCCCATTCGATTTTTTTATGGCAAAGGTATCAAGTACATGAACTGTACGTTAAAATGTGATAAAGTTGGTAGATACAGCGCGAATGTTTTGGGTAAGTAGTTATTTTTTGGCCCCAAGGCAAATATCAGCATTAATATTGAAAACTGTTTCGCGAGCGCTCAGTGGCTGCTAAGCATAAGGAGAGAATTAAAATGATTTTCATATACAGGTACATATATCTAGCGATTAGGAATGTCCACTTAGTCTGCGTGGGATTGTCTTTAATCATGTTTCCAGGCGGGAATGAAAATTCACTCCACAAACGGTGCCGCATATTTTTCGTCATACCAAAGTCTTTCTTTATGTCATGATAGCTTTTTTAGAATTAACTGGGTTTTTGGCAAAGAGTTGTCTCATCGATTTTGTCACAACGCGCTATGCCTAATTTAAGTGTTTAGAAAATCCCATCTACACTATCAATTCATAACTCCAGGCAAAATCGTCTAAAGCTCATATATTTTCGCTTTCCTTTCTCCTTCAAACCTAAATAGAGCTACGATTCTCTACTACTTTCACCTCAGTCTCTTTGGGGTTTTTGAAGCATCTCTATTAGACCTGTTATCCCATGTTATCTGAAAATGTTAATTTACGAGGCATTTTGTTGACGCGTCTCACAGTCTGAGTAATAAAACTAATTGGTATGTTTTTTTTTTATCAAAGTGAAAACCAACCCCAACGAAGACAAACAATTTAAGTTGAAAAACTTCAAGCCGGAATTCAAATGCTGTTTGTAAACCCTAGGCTCATGCAACTTTGGTGAGGGTGGGGGGGGGGGGGTTGGGGGAGAGGAACCATTGAGACTAGGTGAGGTTATTCGGAAAGAGGAGAAGAGAAGGGTTGAGAGAAGAATAAAAATATACGGCGATGTATTGCTTTGGTCTGAAATCTACTTGTACACTCCCCCCACCCCACCCCACCCCTGGCTCCTGATTAATTGTCTATTTCTATGTCAAGGTGCAACACTAGTCCGCTGGATTCAGAAGGGATTTTATATCCGAAAGAGAAGGGGGTCACCACGGAAACACGGGGGACGGCTGTTTACGGCGTTTTATTATTTTAACAATGTAGTGGTGATTTTCCACGTCTAAGCAAAAATACAAAAGTAAAAACACACTAAAGTCGAATTTCCCGGTCGGGGAACTGGAATTGCTGAGGGTGACGATGACGATAATAATGGTGATGACAGTGATGATGATTATGACAACAATGACAATGAAATAAATTCATGACAAGAGAAGACTCAGACTTTCAACTGCACAAAATATACAAATTGTAATTTCAGCAGTTTTTTCAGTAAATACATAACACCTCAGATCTCCGTGATGTTTGTGGTAGAGCATCGTAGTCGTGGATTGCTACAATTCTAGATCCGATTTTTAACTATTTACAGGTTAAAAGTCTAGGAACGCTTAATTAAGACTAAGTTATTGCGAACCTTTCCAATATTCTCTTACATAAAACCGTCACAAAATACCATCAGCTTACTAATGTTTGGGATGACGACTGACCTTTGTGATCCCGCTACAAACTTTGAACAACGCACTATCCTACAAACGTGGAGTAATGTTCCCCAATCTAATGCACACAATCCTACACAGTGCTGGGCTTTAAAACAATTTATACCTAATATCTACCTCAACTCTATGAAACAACTAAAACATGAACGGTTTGGGCTGCGCCACCTTTTTCCCTTTCTTTTTCGGAGCGCTTTCCGAAGGAGCAGGACTGGACGACACGACATCTTTCGTGTTCGGCTTCGCCAAATCTTCGGCAGAACCGTGCCAACTTCGAGGCTTTCTCGACTTGTCCGAGACTTTTAACGAGTTTCGATCTTGCTCAGTATCGGATAAGTTCGCACCTGGAGTGTCCTTGATACGAAGTCTTGACATATCCGCCTGAGCCCGGGCTTTAGGTTTTTCCTTGGGACTGTTGATCCTAGCGGGTTTAGCTTTTGGTTTCATTAAGCCTTTCTTAGCCGCTCTTTCGAGGACTTCCTGTGCCGTTTCAACTGGTTTCTGCAATAGGGAATAAAAACACAAGACGTGTTCAGTTGTATGTTTTCGTTGATTTCAGGTTACAGGTATGCACCATTTAACCAAAAATACCGGAAATTTTGGTTTGAAAGGAAATAGAGCGGTAACAACTGGATGTATCGTGGACTGGCACAGAGTTTCCTGAGCCAATCAAGATCAGAACAGTCACGACTCGCGATCTGCTTGGTAAAACTTGTCACGCTCTTAAGAACTTCCCCAGCTTACCAGCGAAAGTGTGAAGGTAAATTTAAGCTGAAAACTTATTTACTTCGTGTAGCTTTTAAAGCGTATCCTGCTTGATATTCACCCTTATTTGTATTACTAATTAAGTTTATTATCATTATTATGAATATTCTATTTTATTAATATACATATAATTAGTTTTACAAATTTGAATTTTACTGTTACAATAGTATTTTAAGTTGTAAAGCGCTGTTGATCAGTGAATGTAAATAGCGCTCTAGAAGTTATTAAATTATTATTATCATCATCATCATCATCATCATCATCATCATCATCATTATTATCGAAAAAGGACATGCAAATATTCGTTAAGGCAATTGAGAATGCTATTTCTGGGGAACTCTAGCCGAAGCCACGAACACTGAGCCAAGAAGTGGACCTGCATATAGCTACAGTGTATTTTTAAAGTAGATTTTTTGCCATTTAAATGTGTAGAGTATTTTTTACTATTCTTATTTAAATTTTTTCGACAAATGACAATAGATAAATTTATAAGAGTTGTAAAGAATGAGTGTAATTTGTAATTCGTTTGTAAGTTAGTATTTCCCTGATATATATATTGTCCTAAGAATTTTTACAGTTGTAATTTTTTATAAGCCACTAATAAACATTATTATTATTATTAAAAATTATTATTATTATTAAATTATTATTATTATTATTATTATTATTATTATTATTATTATTATTATTATGGTTGACTTCTGATTCTCATTACGCCCTTGCTGTGACGTAACGATTGCATGGCTTCGATTTCCCTGTGATTTACCATGCGATCCTTTTCCTATCCCGCGTAGGAAAATGTAACTCTACTTTGCCAGCCATTACGGGGAGTGTTTCTTAACATGACGCTGCTGTAGGCCTTATGGCAAAGCTGATTACTCAGATTACCTTGCGCGTTGTTCATAAGCTGTTATTAAAACAAGGTGACACCAAATGAGACCAGTACTCTGTGATAAACAGGGGTAATTTACCTACAATAACAATTTAATTTACCTGTCTTTTAAGAAGAGCAATGAATCCTCCATTCATGGCGGCTGAAGGCTCAAGACTCAGATACCTTGTTTCTGGTTCTAGATTTACCAAGTTAAAGAAAAAAACATTATACTTGTAGCTACTTGTGATACACAAATTAACTAAAAGCACATTCCGTGAAAAAAACAGTTCGTTATAATTAATTAAGGCACTTGGTTAAAACAGCCGCGTAATTCTCCTGCAGTTTTAACGGATTGAAGTGAGCCTATCAAAACAAAGTTTTGAGGTTTGGACGCCGACATTGTCGATTTGCCATTTTATGAAGGTTTTCCCCGCTGAGATAAACAATGTTCACCTCAGTTTATTTTGCGTTTACTAAAACTTGTTGCGCTCCCTGTTCAGACCGTTTTATGAAGTAGTATTGTGCAATTTGCGAGCACATAGATGAGAATTTCGAAAGTGCTCACTTATTGGAGAAAAATTGTCTGATTTGTTAACAAATTCTAGTCTCGAACAGAAAAATGAAAAGTATACAGAAGCCATTAAGGAGAATTTAAAAGTTGATAACTTACTTACCTTTGTGCGTCAAAGAAATATCATTTTGAAGCCCATTAGAAATCCTAGCTGCTTCCTTTAAACTCTGCGCGAGTCCCGGCAAAGCAGGCGTTACCTCGTAAAAGCTCGTCTGCTTGCTTCGTTCTTCTTGGTTCATTTCCATAGCTTTCTTCACCACGTCCATATTTTCCGAGTTGTGCGTCGAGCGCGTAATGTAAATGATGGCTTGTGCTTGCGGGAACTTCATCGCATGCCTCAAGAAACTCAAGTGTTGGAATGCTAGTCCTTTGACTTTGCTGCTGTCAGCATTTCCACGCGCAAGTTCTTTGAGCGATGAGGTAACGCCCTCTTGAAGGACGAAATCTACCGGGTTAACAATTCCTGACTTGGAGCACGGAACGTTGACAACGATTATTCGCACTTTCTTCAAGCGTTCGTCTGTTGGTAGAGCATCGAGGAAACTTTCCTCTTGTAAGTTGACATCTGGGCTGCTCGTTAAGGTTGCATGACTCAATTGAAAACACCAAACGCCTTTATATAAATATAATTTTTCAGGTCATTAATGACTCGAAAGCGAAGATTATGGTTGACCCGGATAACGATGAAGACACCGATATCAAGCAATAGACGACATCTCTAGGCTTACTCACAAACTCTGTTTCTATTTCACTCCGCGAGCAAACTACGTGTCTTATTTGTTTCGTTTACGCCTCATATCGATTTAACTTCTCCCTCCCTCCAACTAGGCACCCTGAAAATTAATAGACACCCCATGGTGTTAATTACAACGTAGATCATTTACGGTAACGTATAGCTTGCTACGCAGGCGTTTCCAAAAAAGCACGCGAAGGGAACAAAACTGCTAGCGACCCCCTCTCCACTTCTCCCTATTTTTCTCTCATCCCAGGCGCGCTTCTTCGCTCGACCGCTTGCTCGCTTGCTTGTTCGATCTCTCCGCCTGGAAATGGAAAGGAAACGTCAGCTACGCAGCTAGTAACCGTATTGAAGCGCGGGAAAACATGAAAGTGTTACCAATTATAATCCATTAGGCGAGGTTGGTCTGAAACGAACTGTTGTTGATAACTAAAGTTTTGCCAATTTGAGCAGAAGTCATTTTCAGAGTCGTCAGCGTTTGTCAGTGGATGGTGTCATAGATCTGTGGTCTGTTGACTGCCAACACCACAGACTGACAAATACTCTTCACTTGACTCTGAAGAGGACTTCCGCTCAGGTTGTCGAAACGTCAATCACCAACAACAGTTCTTTGCAGAACTATCCCACCGGGACGATCGCACTATACGAACTATACAGAAAAGTTAATGTTCTGACCGGACATTAGTTTCTGGACAAGTATAAGAATGAGTAAATAACAAAAGTGCCTTTCTGAACACTTGACCACAACCTGAATTTGGTAGCATAATTATCAAAGAAAAGGATACTTCTTGCTGCCATCCTCTCCAGTTTATCCTCAATCTGCTCATGACTATCAGGAGTAACGCCAAAAGCAAAGATCCTTCTATCAGGATGGATTAGCGACGACAGGTGAGCAGTCAGATTCCCTTTGAAAAATCAAAGTACAAAAAGTTGCACTGATGATCAAAATTGCAAGGACTAACAGTCCCACCAAGTCTATATAAATTTTTAAGATTTTCTCTCAACTGTAGTACCTTTCATTTAATAATAATTACAGCAAGGTAACCCCATCATCATTCATTCCAACCTACCAGATTCTGCATGTGTTTGAATAACATCATCTCCTTCACCCAGGAAAGACTTAACATCAGCTCCTGGAATAAGTTGGACTGCTTTCTCCTTCTGTGAAGCAAACTCTAAAATCATGGAATTTACAACCTCTGCAGCCACTACTGTTGACTTGTCCTACAAGAAAAAACACAGAGAACTTTGCTGTTAAAATCTGCTGTACTTGACCAGAAATTCAACATACACTGTTCACTGGAACCTTGATTGTCGATGCAATATTAGACTGCTGGCAGTCTGTTTTCCTCTCGAAATTCAGCAGGGGTTATGAGGCGAGACGCTTTAGCCTAAAGGGGAATGGGACAAGACATGGGTGTCTTCTTCCCTACTCAGCCATACTGCCCTTGTCCCACCTTCTTCACTACTCGGCCACTGCCATACCACCCTTTTGCATTCGTGATGACTAAACACTCATCTAACTGATCCTTAGAGAAAAAACCGGCTGTCAGCAGACTAATGCAACATCTGAACTAATACTTAAGTCTGGATATCTAACAAAGTGTGAATATTCATAAGAGAGAGAGCTAGATGTCATTGAATTGTGATTTACAAACTGCTGAGCCCCTCCCTGCTGACGCCACCATAACAAAGGCAACTCTATATTATGGATAATTTCCTTGGTTACAGAAAAAAAAAATTCAGCAAATAAAGATGATCTCTAATAATAATCAGTGCATCAATCCATCAGCACTCATTAAGTAATATTAATGGTAAATATTGAGAAGGTCTGCAAGGTTGGCTTGCAGATAGAGGGTGGCAAAGGGGGGGGGGGGGGGTACCAATCAAGCATCACACTGAATTTTTCTATTAAATCACCTATCGAGGAGAATTCTTTTCACCAATCATGTGTCACATGAAAAGAAGTAAGTACATCACCAATTGGGGAGGGGGCAGGTGGGAAAAGTAATAAACCAGAAAACCAAAGACACTATTAGATACAGGTTTGGGGGCCAGTTCTTTTCATCAAAAGTGCCCCTACATTCAACAATAGATCAAACCTGAATAGCCAGCTTGCCATCTAACACAAAATCATGTTCATACAGGTCAAACTTGATAGCGGGAGGAAACACCAGCAAATTCTCAAAATGCTGATCCTTTACAAAGCAGCGTACTCCACTGGCATTATCATCATCCTCTGCAGATGGCAAGTTGTCTTCCATCAAAAATCCCTCACTGGTTAAGGTCTCTAGCACCTCACCATAGCTTCCCTTCCACGTGTTAACTCTTGCATATACAGGCTGTTGTGCAGCATACTGAAGCTTGTCTTGTTTTTCTTTGGGAAGTAAAGCCTCAACGTTAATTGCACAGTCTCTTATTCGACTCCGAGCGAGGGCTGCACGAAGTTTAATCCGATGAGATACCATAGCTTGCTGTATTTCTAAGATTTGTTGGATGGTGTTCTCTTTGTTTGGTATCTCCATCTTTTTATTTCTGAAGCGCTCATTTCCAAAGTAAAAGCCATTTTGTTGATAGTCCAGTAACATGACCATGACCCGATGTTTGTGGTAAGCCTCTAACTAATGAATACAATAAAGTAATGAGCATAAATAGTCAAAGTGAAGCATAAATACTAATTATACTACCCCCACCACAACAGAAATTATTGGTTGACCAAGTCAAATGCGACCACAGTGAAGTTCAAGTGCACTGAGACAAATGTTGAAGTCACACATTATAATATAAATTAACCGTCTTGCCTTATGTATCTAAAACAAAATTTGTTATACTTGATACGACCAATTAGAAATTGGACCTCATGCCATAAAATTCAGAAAGCAATCATGCTCATAATTTCAATGCGGCTTGATGCTGTATGTCCATCTGATAATTTTTGAAATAACCTACTCACTTAATTTCCCTCCCCTTCTCAAGCAGTTGTGAAAGTGATGCCTGAAAAAAATTCAGGCTTGAATGCGATTCAAACGCATGACCTCTTTAATAACGATGCAGTGCTTAACCTATAACTAAGTTATCAAGCCAACTGGGGGCTGGTCATGTTGTGAATTGTGAATTTCTTTTAGGCAATATTTTCAAAAATGCTTAAGTTAAATCACATAACTGTACTGATCATTTATGTCTTTACATCTTTCTCTGCAGTTCCAATTTCCATTATTTCTATGCTTAGGCCCAACGTCCACTCCTGAGGGGGAGGGGGAGTACTCCCTTATAAAGGCTATATAGGTTTGTACTCCCCAAAGGGTAAGGTTTTTCAGCCATTTTGGTCATAAAGAGGGTATCGATTTTGGTCTTAAATGGGGTATGGTTTTTGTACTCTAGTCTTGAATTGGGTATGTTGTTCAGAAGAAGCTATAGCTACTTTTTCATCATTATTGATAAGACCATAAACAAAAGCCCTTCAATAATTTTGTTTAGGGTAACTGTGTCAGACGCAACAGCCATAAATAGGGTATCGAATCTTTGGTCTGGTCATATACAGGGTAGGGAAAATCTCAGATTTTGGTCATAAACAGGGTAAGGGTTTTGGGAAGCTGCACACCCCCACCAAATTTCTCTGGGAGTACCCCCCGGGCGCCCGCAGTAATCTGTCAAGAAAATGGAGCCTTTTTAAAACACTCTTCAAACTGGAGGAACATGAAAATGCCAGCTACGTGTTTTAGTGTGGAGGGAAAACATTTTGAAAATGGAGCTCTTTGAAAACGATGACGTCAAGATAATCACATGATTTCCCTTCGCAAGTTTTCCTCAAACACAAATCCAAAAATGACTGCTGATTGTTGCGTTTCAAATTTATCTGGCATAGTGTGCATGGGGCCTGAATCTTGTATACTTTAGTACGTAATTTCTTAAGTAGGTGGAATATAAGTGACTGTCATGCATGAGAAATAATCTGAATTATTAAAATTATGAGTGTTGCATCTTTAAGATGACCTTAAGCTTTTAAGTTTCAATTAAGGATATGACCTGTCAAGAGATAACAAGTTATGTCAAGTAATGTGGTATACAATTTCACCAGACTGAATTTTAATTTACATTAAGAAAGCTTGTCCATGATCCTTGAATATTTTCGATTTTCCAATACTTCTCATTTTCATGGTAACAATAATGTAAACCTGGGGACTGATCCTCAGATTTCCATGTAAAGTTAGGCTTCCAACTCTTAAAGGAGAAAAACAAAGAAATGAATATTACCATAATTAATATCCATGTAAATGGGGGGCTTACCTTAAAATAACTTGAAAAAAAGTAACTATCAAGTAAGACATCATCCAAAACTGTCTCATCTGACAAATACAATTAATACAAAGAGGAATAGTCAATTATCTGTCATGGGAATCAGCCCCAAAATTAATAAATGTAAGCCTGCTATTTGTATAACAGCAGACGATTTTAAATTACAGTAACTATATATCATACCGGGCCTAGCAGAATTAACTGTTGCATTTTATTCCGTACTGTAAAAATTATGTTAGAAGTTTTGGCCAAAACGAACGAGCGGATATTGAATCGTGCAGCTGAAACAATACACAGCCTATAAACTGGTCCATGACAAGACTTTGATCCTCCGATATCAAACTAAAAGGTTATTTGTTCAACGTAAAGAATGGAGAAAGTAGTCTTTGCATATAACGAAATTTTTCAAATCCTATATAGTTGACTCTTAAAAGTTAGGAAAAACTGCTGCAGCCCTTTTCTTGTTGTTAGTGAAAATGTTATATAACCACATAAAAAGTTGTCTTGTTTTTGGGTTACCGAGGCATTTTTGAGAGCTTGCGCAGGGAAGAGAGCTGCGAAACGTCTTTAAAAAGAAATATTTGAATTTTCCGCTGCGACAGCGAACGAATAAAATTAAATTAAAGGGCCCGTTAATTAACCTACGTTTATCTCAATTAAAACTACAAAAGAAACTGCAGGGATCGCTCAAATTATGTTACAACAATATCATTATATTAATCATAAAGTCTTGAGTTAAAAGAGTTGGCACTGGGACTATTCAACTCACATCGTTTGGCTCCGAAAGCTAAGCTGTATGCCCGTCGTCGTTCTAAATCTTCATCAAATGTTGGAAGCTGCGAGGATGGTATTTCACCCTTCAAATGACGATATATCTCCGCTGCCTTCTCGTAAATGGAATGACTAAACGTGTCCCTTCTCGTTCGAGTGCTGACCACAGTTTCACTCTGGCTTATTCGAGTCTCTGCACTTCCATGATGTTTGACGCCATTCGAAGCATCGAAAGTGCTCGAGGATTTTTTCGCCTTGTTCGCTACGCCGCCGCTTCCTTTTCTCGACATTCTTATTCATGCAAGAAATATAACGGCACCTATGACCGAGAAATCTTGTATGTTTTGGCTGGTATTGAAGTTTTCGCGCTCATTGAAGCGATCAGTTTCAATCAGCCATCACCAGGGTGCTCAGCTAAACAATCGTTTACGTCACAAAGGCAACCAGCCGCAGCCGCCTATACTTGTCGCCAGGGGTGCAAGCGCGGTAAGTTTGTTTGAGTTTTTGGATCGTGACGGGTCATTATAATGCAAGTGTACTTCATTGTGTGATACTCGTGTACTTCACTGTGATACTGCGCAAGAGGTTAACAACTGAATTACAGAAGGCAAAATGTCTGGTGAAATGAGAACAAGAACCAAAGACCTTGATCAGCAGCAAATAATGTCACTAAGTGATAATTAATAGTTTGCGAATAAATAGATTTAGAGGTAGGGGAGGTCCGCCTAAAATATGAATACATAATTGAATAAGTAATTAAACAATGGAATAAAATAAATAAATAAATAAATAAATGAATGAATGAATGAATGAATGAATAAATAATAAATAAATGAATAAACGTAATCGTGTATATGATTAATTTAATAATACCTTAAGTTTAAATCTTTATCATGTATAACAGAGCACTCTTCACGGCACCCCTCCCCTCAAAGAATAGATGATAATAATAATAATAATAATAATAATAATAATAATAATAATAATAATAATTATAATAATAATAGAGCTACAGAAGTGCTGGAACTGCTCACATACTTAGGAGGACTCTATCCATCAAGTAATCCAGCAGACTTATGACTGCCCTAGGCTCACGGATTGAACTCGGCACCATAAGTTAAAAGCGGCAAGACTTTAAGGACTTATAATAATTAAAATACAAAGAGGAGTGTTTATTGTGACAAAAACTAGAGCTAAGCTTTACAAAATGCTATAATATTTACATAATTTGATGTCTGTTAAACCTGTAAAACATGTTTCCGTATCTAATCATGATATCATGGTTACTACAACTAATACTAATACTACTATCATCATCATAACATTAATTAACATATTCCATACAAATTGGTATATACAAGGTAAAAGTAAGTAAAAGAAATAAACTATTAAAACCTATTTCAACAGTGTTTACATAATGGCTCCCTCCTGGGTTTCAACGTCAATATCGGTATATTACAAGGTGAAAGTAAGTTAAAAGAAATAAACTATTAAGACCTATTTCAACAGTGTTTACATAATGGCTTCTTCCTGGGTTTCAACGTCAATATCGATGTTCTTAAAGTCACAAAAAGCTTTCCTTCTAGCTCTTGAACCTCTTAGGCAGATTAGTGCGGATCTTAGTAAAGCGAAGGATGTCCTTGCTCTTATCCAGGAGATTGTTTTAGCATAATGTTCTCCTTTCTTGATGGAGATCAGCTGCGCCAGTCTGGAATGGTATTGCAAGTACTCGTTTCCCATGCCGCCTGTTGACGTGAAAATAAGGGGTGTAAAAGTTCCTTGTTCGATATCCAAGACCCTCCTCGCGTAAAGGCGCTTCTTCTCGTTCTCATGATTACGGTATATCTGTTGGAGCTCTAGGTCCCTATACGAATCAGCATTAGGGTGACAAACCCTCACGTCAAAGAATGCTGATCGTTGGTTCTCCCAGAACCCGCGCGCATGAATACCTAATCTCGCATCTGGAGCTCGATTAGAACCTCTTCCCAGCTGTTCACCCGAGATGTCTTGCAGGACAGGCTCAATCTCAACATCGGTACAAACCATATTCAGGAGTTCGGCTTCTAAGTCCTTCAGCTCATTGTGACGTTGGGTAACGAACCCACCTCTCTTGCATATCATTGCGTGGTCCACTGTAAAAGCATCACCGCATACACAGGTGGAGGGGATATCATCAACCGGCCAATCGTAGCGCAGTTTGATTGCATCGCGGAACTCTCTCTTATTTAGATTGAAACCCATTTCACGAAGGGAGAGTACCGTCAGCCAAACAGATGACCCTTTTTCCGCAGCAAGGTCAAGTGCCCGTTGGACTTTCTGTGGGGCTACCCCTCTGATATGCTCTGCCCTGTCTTGGAGCACCGTTGCTCTCTCACTCCTCATTGCCTGTTGTAGTGGCTTGACCAAAGAATCATCCGGCATCTGATGGGATTGAGCCACGATCTGTTGGACCAGCGGGATGGTAACTTTGACGGAGGAGGATTGCTCAAGATTTGCGTTAAGACACGGGTTTGTCATGCCAAGCCCCCCTAGACGGACTGGCAGTGCTAGAATGTCCCTGTCCAGCCGAGTGCACCTATGCTCCGTAATTGCAGGGATGAGCACCTTAGATATGGCATTCTCCAAAGGCTCCAATAATTCTTGAATATCAGGCAAAGTTCTCAAAAAATAGGTCCATCGGTGCTTGAGGCCAAAGGTGTAAGCAGCATAACACGCTTGAGGCTGAGAAATAGCAAACTCTGCCAGCTTGGTAATCTCACTGACCCAGTTGGTCACCTTCTCGCTAACGTATTCCTCTAAATATTCCCGTGAACCTATCACCGCACCCAATAATAATAATAATAATAATAATAATAATAATAATAATAATAATAATAATAATAATAATAAAAGCTTTATTTAAAACTGAAAGACCGATCAGCGAAGTCCGGGAGGAAGACGCTGGTATAAACCGATGATCAGTATCTATAAATTACTTGGTAAAAACCAATAATCAATCAAACAATACTAAAATTGCAATTGCAACATCGAGCATGTGACCCGCCCGTGATGATCGAGCAGGGTTTCAAGAGTACTCTAAAAAGTGAGATTTGCCCAGAAAAGCTCTCATTTAACTAGTCAATGTTTTAGAATTTAAAAATCACGGCCCTTTATTCCCATATTTAAATTGTACAAATAGAATTGAGGTGTTTTTCACTGTTATTTTAACCCTCGGATGTACAAGCTAACTAGTACCTCCACCGTGGTAAAAGGGGGAAATGGATGGAACCCTCTTGGGTTTGCGCTCTGTTTAGGCACAGCGAAATAAATTTACATTGATTAGATAGCCCTGAGCTTGTCCTACAAAATGATACCATATTTGTTGGTTGTGACGTCATATGATACCAAATGACGTCATTTGACCCGCCATCGTAGATTCGCCATCTTGGATTTTACTTTCTTTCTTAAAAAGTCAAGAAATAATGGATATTGATACAAAATCAAGCCAGAATGCTTATGAAATGTACAAATTGGTGAATTTCTGGAATTTGATTAAGAAAACTGGAAAAAATGCAGAATTATGTCAAAAAAAGTCGATTTTTGGCCAAACCTACATGAAACTAGTGGTTGCTATGGAAACATAAAAAGTGATGGACACACAATTGACATATTAAAATATCCGCGAAGGATGAATGAACAGCTAATGAAAGTTTTAGCCCCTTAGAGTAAATCGTCTTTTCAAAATTTTGAAAATACCTTATTGGGGGATGGCATCCACCCCCAACCCCCTTGTACATCCAAGGGTTAAGGGATATTGCAAAGAGTTTTGCATTCAATGAGCTTCCACTGCCCTAAATAATATTCAAAGACTTTGGTAATGACATTAACATAGAAATAACTTTGATAAACTGATTCTATGATATCTAATATTTTTAGATTTCGCCCTTGTCTCTTTGTTAAAACTAGCCTCTTGTCATGTTGTTTGAACAGCTTTTGTTACCAAAAAATAACAGATGTCAAAAATGTTATTCTTGATTTCATCAGGTCAAGGGTGACTCTAAACTGTGATGAAATTAGTTTTGATTTAGAAAGTTGGATTTAAGCAATGTTTGAGTCAGAATTTGAGCTAATTTGCCTTATAGCTAGATGTTGCGTGACATGGGTAGGAAATGGACATTCCTTGATTGGCACCTGTCACTTCAAATGAATCGAAATTCCTGGTGTGAACTAAGATAGGTCCAATCTTTATTTGTGTGAAATACCAATAAAATTCAATGTATTCTGTAAGCAGTAGCGGTGTTTAAATTTGATGCTTATTTTAGTGACATTTTTGGGATTTGGGGCAAAAACCCAGGGGGGATGGTCTAACTCCTAAGGGAAAAATCACAAAGCCTGCCCACTTTGTCTTTTAGAGTTGTTGGGTAGTACCTTTAATCTGGTAAAGTTTCATCCAAAAAGGAGAGATGGCGTGTATCACCCCTGCCTGGTCCTCTGGTAAACTCGGCCTTAAAACGTTTATTTTATTCTCTAGGCAGTGATAAGAAATCCCATTTTCAGTGATTCCATCTTTGATTGCGCAAAACTTGCGATGTTCTTGACAGTCACGTTAGCATGGCATTTGGCGATAGTAATTGCCTTTATTCGTAGTTAGGTCAATGGGAAATATTCTTCCATTTGAATCTATGGACCTTTTACGCTAACATTTGTCATGTGGCACAATCATTCCAGCTCAGGTGTCTGAAGTCTTGTTTTCCACCACATTTTGTTTACTCAGTACCAGGATTTCCTTTCTTTCCTCGTGAAGTATCGAACAGGATGATCTTTTTATGACTGGCCCTAGCCCCAGTTTCCCTCAGCCCTCAGGCAGGAGCACCCAAATGATTTGCTGGCTTCATTTTCACTAACTCAATCCTGGCTTCTTTTCCGAAAATAAAATCGGTCGATATCTAACATCGCTAGATCACAGTAGCTATAGTGAAGACCTTGAGTAAATTTAAAACTGGCTTTTGAGCGAAATCTCCACGAAACTTGTCACTTCTGGTCAGAAATACACTTGTTTTAAAATTCCCTTTAAAATCTGTTAAAGGATATAATCGAACGGTTCTAGTTTGAAATAACGCACTAAACTCTTTCAGAAAGGAAATTTCGAGTTCAAGTGGTGAAATGTTCAGTCCAAGAATATAGCCAATCAAATTATGGGTAGCTGGAGGTTTCGCCCCCCAAGCGAGAATAGAGTTTATGAGTTCAGGGGGGCGAACTCGGTGGGTGCGAAAGAGGTGGCATTCAAATTATGCCTCTCTAGAGCCGCCCGCTCCTCGTGTCAAGGAAACCGTGTGAATGCCCCTCCGGCCAAGAGGGACAAGTGGCTCTAACAACAGATATGCAAGGGAACTGTTGCTTATTTATAGATCCCCCGCCCCCTTCCCTCGCCCTAAACCTATTCTCACTCGCATAAAATTTTGTTGCCAGGCGCTCTGGGTTTTCTTGGACAATTCGAAGTTTTGTGTCATTAATTACGAGGGGGAACTGGACATTGAGCACACAACTTCAATTTACAGTATGCGATAATTTTATTTACCTCAGTTCGGACAGACAGACAGAAAAACGAAAGTATTGAGTAAACAACAGAAATATATCAAATGTAGGAGAGAGGCTTAACGGGGTTCCATAGACCTGCAGGTAATTGTTACACCATTTGTCACTTGACTCTGCTGCACCTTTTTCAGCTAAAAAATGCCAACCATTTGATTAGGGCATGTTTCAAACAAATATTTTGAATGGTGCAATGCGTCAGAATGGTGTCGACAATTACAGCACGTCAAGACATCCCACGAGGCATAAAATCACTTATTAAAGCGGTCGCCGCGCCCTGAAGGCCTGTGAAAACCTAAAGATTTTTGAAGGTAGCTTTGAACGACATTATATAACATAGAAATCTATTTTACAAAAAATGGGTCTATTCCTTTCACCCTTTAATAAATTATGATAATGAGATTCATTATGAAGGAAAAACGGATATTGAGAAAGAAAAATTTGCTGCTAACAACCGTAGTTCAAAACCCCTTTTGAAAAAAACAAAAAGCCTGGAAAAATGATGATTCTTCACAGTTTTACATGAGCATTTCCTTGGGAACAAAATGTCTACAAAATGGGTCCACGAGTCAGTAAAATTGAATTCTAAAATGGCCTACATCCGTGCATTATTACAAACAAAATGAAATGTTTTTCGGTATGAAAATGATCTAAATATGAAATTACCGCATATAGCAAAACACATGACTCCAAGAAAAGCTGGGAAATAAAAAGTCTCATATAAAATGGTTTCACTTCTGTAAAATACCAGAAATATTATGCGGTTCGTATTTGAAACTAAAAGACTGAATGGTCTCTAAATATGTCAAGTAAAACTGTGAAGACATTATCAAAATGTTACGGCTTACACCAACCCATTCATAAAACAATGACACTTTCTACAGCATGCATTACAGAAATACAAAATTCTCTGGTTAAAAGAACTGTTTACGGTTAAATACCTCCCCAACATTTAAATACTTTATTCAAAGGAAAAAACGATCCCCCCCGGAAAATTGAAGCAAAAGAATCTGCAAGAAAAGAACTTTGAAATCAAAATGTTTGTCAAATTTCCACTCAAATTTCTCTAACTTTTTTAATACCATAGTAAAATAAAATAGACCTAAATTTGATCCAATAACACACTTTCTACAAATGATATACTCTGTCATTCGTTATCATCAACGCTTTCAGCTTCAAAAGGGATTAGTTTTATAACCTTGCTTGCAATTGGCTAAATTTCGTTTCCACGTGTACAAAACAGCATATCACGTGTGCTATGCACTATCATCCTACATGGAATGTACTGAAGGCAAGTAAGGTGAAAGATTAAAAATAATTCAGGGACAATTGGACCAGCTGCATCATAAACCTCCCCATTATTTCATAAGAACTTTCTTTTAAAAGTTCAGACGCAGATCCGAACAAACTACAAAATAAAAGTTGAAAACATTTTCCAGTTCTAAGAACAAATTGTCAAGATAAATTGAAGAGATCTGCAGTTTTCTGTCTTAACTGCAAACTTGATGTAATGCCAATAATAACACATTGTACCAAGTTCTCAATTCAGCACGCATAAGTTAAGTGATCTCATAATACTCTGGTCTCGTCCTAAACATTTAGTTCTCTGAATCAGGCAGCACATGGATTCTAGGATTTAAGAAAGGTCCCAGTCGTCAATGAAGATTAATGGACATTAATCTGCAATACATACACTGTAACCCTTGAAACACACTGTGGACCTAAAATGTTTTCAACATCTTCAAACAGCCAAGTAACTTCAAATCATATTATTTAAGCTAAGCACGTCCAAAAAAACAGAAACAGTCAGCAAAGTAACTTGAGATGTTGATAATGTGGAAATTCAAGATGCAGCTTTGGCCTAGATGCCTGCTCAGTCATGCTGAGAAATACAGAAATAGTGTAAGTCTTGTATTAATATTTCTAAACAGCTTTCAGGAAACCTGGTTTGGCATTTAGTCAGTATATTGTTAAAAAGCAAACCGTTAAGAAGGTTGAAATATGCCCTGCATACTTAAACTGGTAAATAGTCCAGAAAATTATAAACTATAGTACACTGTAGATATGATTTGCTTCTGACTGGCGTGGTTGCTGAGATAACCATATATTCTGTTTGCTTGTTTGTTTATTTATTTATTTATTCCATATGAAAAAATATTGCATGTATTCTACAAAATATACCAATAACAAGGAATATGATAATACTCTTACTTAATTCACATCTCTGGGAAATGACTGATGCCAAATATTATTTATATAGTGCAACACTATTCATATACTGTCCAATACTGTCCACTGGGTGTAATAACTATTATAATTATTATTATGAAACAATCTACAGTTTGTGTATTCCCTTGCCCAAAAGTTTCACTTCAGTAATATACCTCATTTACTAGCAAATTAATTGTGACTTCACTATTATCTACCATTTGTTTATTGAGATGGTGTTCTACTTCTATTTGAGTGAATGTCTACATCCACAATTCCGGTCCGGTCTGTGGTTTACAGGATCATTTACAATGGCTTATGTTCATTCCTCACTCATATTACGCTGCATCAAGATGACTTCTCAGTCTTCAGTGAATCTTGGATGCGCTTCATGCCTTCTTCAATGTACCCAAACAAGTGGACAATTGAACTACAAAACAGAACAGTATATAAGTAACGTATATCTCTTGCCAATCAGGCTCAAGGTCCGTACTATAAGTTGAGGTTTTTCCCTACTGAAGAGGGAAAACGCAGCATGGACCGAGATGAGGTTAGAAAGATATCTATTACATCTCTACTATGTGTTGGATGGGTTTGATAAGCAATTTCACACATGAAACAGCTTCAAATGACTGACATAACTCAATAGCAAGACAGTTTAATTCAAAATCGTTGCTAAGTTGTTAGCCTGATTTAATTAATACATGTTGTCAAAATTTTTAGAAAACGATCATTTCTTCAAGTTTAATTGCCTTGAGGGTTAAGAAAATGTGGAGATAAATTATGAGAAACATTGGCGACAAAAAGAGTTTCAAATTTTAGTAGTGTATGGCCTGCCAAACTGACCAATCACAGCGTGCATATTAACTGAGAGAAATAACAAATGTTTTTAATGTACAATACCTCAGTGAGCCCTACAGTTATTATGGGGTTTCCTTCAGACCAAAATACATTGTCCTATCCATTGCTCACATAATTTCACATTATTGGACATGAGACTGTGTTTGACTGTGTTTGTGCTTTCAACTTTTCACAGTTATGGAATGTCTGTCAAACTCTACTTAATTCTTGTGAATTCTCAGCCCCACCCAAAATAAATAACATTACCGCTAAGTTAATTGCTTAATATACGTTGAAGTACCTGTGAAGGGTAAGCGGTCCACACTTCCGATCCAGATCCATAAAGAAATCTGTTAGGGAAAAATTACCATCAAGAAAAATGAAATTTAGGCCAATATTTGACCTTGCTATTATGCCTACCAATTCAATATGATCGTAGCCAGCGATGGATGATGTTGATTTCCCCCCCTGACACCCTAATATATTTATTAAATGTATTCTTCAAGAAAAACAATATCCTTGTGGTATTTTACCTCTGAATTCAAGTACAACAGGTTGAGCCTGGTCCCACATATCCTGACTGTACACCAAGTTATTAACTAGTAAAACATGCTGCTGGGTCATAGCATGAATCTTCTGTGGAATGCACACGTTTACAGGTGAAGTCATTGCATTAGAGCCTGAAGAGGGTTTGCCATTCCTAGAGGGTGTGGTCATAGTTTCATTGCTACCATTGCTTCCCACACTGCCAACGCTTCCTGAGGGGGATGGAGTGGGTGAGAGAGGGGACGGGGTGCCGGTAGTCCTGTGGACAAGAAACAATAATACTTTGATGAAAAAACTTCTGTAGGTTGGGATATCTCAACCACTGCAATGTTAAGGCTTTATGAAGCTGCCTTACTCCTGCACGATTCCATTTAGACTAGGATGCTGGATTTACTGGCTGCTAATGCAGTAACTGCCTTTCATGTAACCATACTTATATACACAGATTCAATGACTATACTAATTTATTAATTATGTTTAGACTCAACCAAATTTATTATATAGATATGTGTAGTGTTTCTATGCATATTTAGTTTTTAGCCTGTCAAACACATCTTTCATGAGCATCTGGCTAAGGGTACTAGATAACCACCCCCTGAGTATTTGATGTGAAATAAACTATCTTAGCTTATTTAATATAAGATAAAACAGGATAAGCCCCAACCCATTTCCAAGGTAGCTAAGAAAGGCAAGATAGTAAGGCAAAGGAAATTTATATCATGAACAGCAACACAACTTCTTTGAAAACAAAATGCTTTCAGTGTGAGCCAAACCACCACATTTAATCAGAATTTGTTTTCCATTTTTATTTTCCTTTTTTCTTCATACAATTACATTATTTGAGAAAAATACACATTGCAGAGTTTCAGACTTTCTTTTTAACTTTATCCTCATGTCACTACCCAAGAAAATGACCAATGATCTTTGTTTAGGCTGGAGTAAATGTCCAGCAGAAATGTATTGTTTGGTCTTTTGTGCTGGTTCCTTTGCACTGATACACATGGAGAGAACTTCTATTTTACATGTACATGAAGCAGACTAGAGATGTGAGGTAGGCCCTACTCTAACTGTCCTCACAAAAAAAATACTCCAAACCAACACAAAACTTCCATCACTTACTTTGTATTTGATGTATAGGGTGAAGGAGCTTGAGTACTTTTTGGAGGACCCTGATTAACAACAACAGCAAGTGCAAATTTAAGTTCAGAAAGAAAGTCACACTTTGTATCAATGCATTGCATTTTAAGGTCATTCCTCACATTTGCATTGCGCATCCTTACTGCGCATAATTTATGGTGTCATTAGTGCGCGCTCATGCACACGCATATTGAAAACATGACGGATTTGCCTTGATATTGAGCTCTTTCAGTTGAAAAATGGCTCTAGCTCACCAACGAGCACGGGCACACCAATTTTTTCCAATCATTGTAATCAACTAATCATAAGCTTCGCGTGAGAAAAGACTGATCTAAATTCTGTTGCTGAAAATTTAACAAATAAGAAAAATAGCAGATACACTGTGGTCTTTTCTATTTTGCAGTCGGTAACCACGTCAAGAAATTTAGTTCAAATTTTAATCAAGGATTTAGTTTTTTGTCAGAATCAAACTTAAAATGCTTAGTTGTGTCCGACACAATGTATTGACTGTAGTTTAATGCGTTTTCTTATGAGTCTGGGCTCACAAAGATTTTACAATTACTAGGAATGCGTTTTCATAATAAGCATTAAATAATGCCAAAATGGGGCATTTTCAATGCCTCACTGCTCCTTAATGAGCATGGGCACCCCCCTTTTTTATTTCAAAATTGAGGTTATCATATGACAAATATTCAAGTTTGAACAAAAATCTATGGTCACTTTTATTTCAGAGGAATTACCTTAAATATCCAACTAATAAATTATGCATTTCAATAAAAATAGTATACCATTGCATTGATTCTCAAATAGTAACTACGGGGATCAATATGAAAACCATTAATTTTAGCAATTTCAAGCAGCTAATGCACATTTCAAAGACTCTTGGTTTAAAATGTTCATAAACGCTGGTTAAAGTTTGTAATGCGCTAACTTTGCTTGTCGTTTAATGGTACACTTACCCTAAAATGCTCTGTGACCATCTGCAGATACAACAAAGAAAACAAATGCTTGTCAGTGATAGGATAACAAACAAATTAATAAAGGGTGGCCCAAAACTTACAGACAAGCTCAACTGAACTAACTACCTTCTTGTTTCCAACAAAGTATCTTTATAATGAAATGGACAAAAACAACATGGTTTTCTATACATTTCAATAAACACAATGAATGTAGCCTTGGAAAGCAAATCTGAAAGGCGAACAGAGTGATTAAAATTTCCAGATCAACAGCTTTCCCTCAAGAAGAAGCTATAAACATAAACCTATTTTAGTGGATTACAGGTCATCAGTCTCAAATGGACCTTCAGGAAAATCTAATGCACTCACTGTTTACATGCAACATGGATTTGGCACAGATCCAAAATCCTTCTCACCTTGACATTTCTCATGACATTGTCTTTCCTTAATTTATACAGCCTCATGTACAATATAGATTGAATCCTCATACTAGATCAGAGAACAGAAAATATTCACATGTTTAGTCACACAAAATACCAGGAGACAAAGTGTCAGGACACTGAAAATCTTCCTTTCAAGTCTTGATGTCAACATGTACAAATTAGTCCTTCTGGTCTCTTTACATTTCATCTACGATGAAGTTGCGAGAATATCAAGAATAAATAAATTAATGAAACAAAGTAATTTTACAACTACAGTATTATGTACTTTATTTACACCAAATTTACAAAACCTCACCATAAAACAGAGAGTCGTTTATCTGGAACACGATCAGATCGATGAGTATGTTTGTTCACAAAGTTGCGCATTGTGTACCTAGAAAAAAATCACAGTAGCATGAGAGAGGTCCTTTAAGGCACACCTTAGGAAGCAATATAAAGCTCAGAAGAAAGGTACACATGTACTGCAACCTAACACAGCAAAGAGGAATATATTCAGAAGATTACATCTTGTCACACTAGGGCAAGTACCTTACAAACTGAGCTGTTGGTAACAACAGAAGGCCAATTAATACATTAAAGTGGTACTATGACGAAAATCTTATCTTTCCTATCTAACCCGTTTTAAGACATAAACAAGTAGTCTGTATGAGAAGAAAAATGCTGTTTACTATTTTCAAATATCTCTTTTCATTCCAAAGATATTCAAGTTTTTAAAATATGCATATTAGCCAAATGATGACGTCATACACAACCAAATTTTCATGAAATATAATGAAGAAAGATATCTCAGCCAATTTGTATCAGAAATGTTTGATTCTTTGCAGTGACATTCTTCTAAATGTGCTCCACAATACGAGCATAACAGTTTTGTTACCATGGCAACATACTGGGTTCCAGCCCTCCCCAATATCAATGGCTTTTCTGGCCACCTTTGGCATTCCATTTTGACATTTGCTAATGGTGCCTCATATGCATGATCTAGCTAGCATGTGAATATGTTAGGTCAAGTTCATGGCCTTGTTTAATGTTTTTCAAGCTGAAAATCACCAAAATATTGAAATCAAGTGGGTGGGGACTGGAAAAGAGTGAGTTGCCATGGAAACAGAATTTGTTATGGCCGTAGGTGTGTTGCCTGTAGAACTATTAACCTACCAGGTTTCATTGGTCTGTGCTGCAAATTGGCCAAGATAGCTCTATTTATATACTTGCTATAATATTGGGTTGAGTATATGACGTCATCAGTTATCTCATTTGCATATTTTACACATTTGTCAAACTTAAATATCTTCGGAACTAATGCAGATATTTGCAAACTGTAAACGGCGTTTTTATTCTTTCATGCCATTCTATGTAATACACCGAAAAAAATCAGGGAGTCAAAATTTGATCATAGTACCACTTTAACAAATTAAACATGGTTTAGCGTTGTCTGTACTCATATCAACAAAGACATACGTCATCACAGTGGTCAAAATGTTGTTGATAAGAGTACAGACAACGCTATACCAGGCCAGTCAAAGGAAAACAAAATTTTCAGTAATGTTGAATTACATTTTGTGACCAATTGAACATGATTGAAAGGTACACGACGTAGAAGAAATTAAGTTGCAGCAAGAAAAGCTACTCCCAGGGTCAAGGTGGGGACATTAAAACAACATCTAAGCATAAAATGAACTCTAATCACCTGAGAAGATCCAGTGTCTCAGAGTACATTTGAATTGCTGAGCGAGAATCTGATTCCTCATTTTGCTACAGAAATAAAAAAGAACACAATCCTGAGTCTGATGCCACATTCAACCTTATGAACAACTAAGCAAGAAACAGTAACTAAAGAATGTTAAGATATCAAGGAATGTACCTCAATGGCTTTTCCACATCGAGCAAAGTGTAGCACAGCATCCACGTATAAGAAAGCTTTGGCTTCCTTGTCAGTCTGCAAAAAATAAAATTATTTTGTAAATGTACAGTAATGGGACCATCATTGGCAAATGATTTTTTTCTTTTTGTAACCTATCTGCTTGATGGTGTTTACTTGAGAGTTTAAAGTGCCACCGAAACGAAATTTTTGTATGTGAGATTTTTGCTTAGTAATAAAGTTTCAACCTTACTTGGAAACACTGCAAACTTTTTTTTCGCATGCGGTAAGCGAAAACTGCTTTTTCAGCCGTTCGAAGTTGGCTGGTTAAGCCCAAAATTGGCGGCCATTTTGGCGCAGCCAAAACAGCCTAGTGACGTCACTGGTTGTATTACTCTCATGCTGCGCTGAAAATTTAGAGTGATTATGGGAGAAGAGACTACTGTTCGAAGCCCCCCAAAAAACATCTTAAGGACATCTCAGAGCTGTAAAGCAGATAATCACAGTAGCCTTAGATATGAAGAGGTCGAGAGTCAATCCTGGGGCTTTCCAGTCTATTTAATTGGATATTTGCAGGATATTTTATGTAAGCAAGCAAACAAGTGGGAGTTCTCAGATCACAAAATGATCGGGACTCTTGGTGAAATGCCAGCACTCAATTAAACAATATCTACACTCATAAAGTAAAAAAGACATGAAAACAAGAGAAAGCGGCTTTTGAAAATATTATCCGGACTACTGCTGCACGAATCACAGCAACAACGCTTCAAGTTTTCGAGTTGCTTCGCTTCGAGGAAACCGGACGAGATTGTGCCACAGTGACCTTTAGTCCAGTTGTATCTGCTACATCCTGCAAGTTATCACAACAGCAACAATTTAAGAAACCCTCCTCTTTTATACGAGGGAGCGAATTTAAACTATAAAGGTAAACTAAGCTGCCATGACCCTACAGGTATGTTTTCAGGAAACGAGAGAAAGCGTGACAATGTCGGCGGCGAAAGGTCATATATGCAAATTATTTCAAATTCTGTTTAATGAACCTTCGAAAGGAGTGTAAACTAGTGACATTTTAACGAATTGTTTTGAACTTGGATATTATTAAATGAAGATCATAGACATAAGTATGTGCTAAAGAACTCAAAGTAATCCATCGGCCGTGAAATATTGCAATTGGGAGATACGCGTAAAAGAGAAGCGAAATTCCCACTTTGTTTACACTGATACGTATGCAGCGATAAAGCAAACTCTGCTGTGGATCACAATTTTCAAAGATACATTTTGTCTATCACAAGAACTCTCACTTATTAGTATCATAAAAAGATGCCCATAGTGGGAAAAGAAGTACTTGACTCAAAGCTTGTGGACCGTTAATAACTTCGTGATTGTGCGGATGGCTGATGCGCTTATGGCTTTTAATGCAGTAAAGTTGCCGAGGATATATTCGAACCTTGTTAATACACCTTAGATAAACGTGAGAATCCAAATTTCAGAACCAGGCTGAAAACAGACGACGAAATATCGTGTTTAGGCTTCAGGACATGATACAAAAGTTGCCACACTCGTCTTCGAAATCTCCAATCGAGTACTCAAGATGTTCGAAAAGTATACTGAGCTGTTATAATCTGTAGCATTTATTCTGGTGAATCTACACTCTCTGGCGCCCTCCAACGTTTATGATGTGTATTTCCTGTCAAGGCTGGACAGAAATTACAAGGTAGAAAACTAGTAGGTATCGACAATATGAAGAATAAACTTGAATAACTCAAGTGAAAACAAGAGAGAATCTATAGCGCTTCTTGCGTGAATACAACCAGTGACGTCACAAGGTCCTTAAACTCGGTTCCAGAGCCCGGACACAGTTTTGCTCCAAAAAGTCGATTTCAACATCTAAAAAAAGCACTCTCCGTTAGGATATGGCAGAAATAAAGTTCACCATTACTTTAAGCACTTTTGAAACTATAAATTGGGATAAAAAAAGAGAGTACGAAAATTTCGTTTCAGTGGCACTTTAAGAAATTGTTGTACTGGATTTAAAAAAAAAAAAAAAAAAAAAAAAAAAACATTTCCGAGCAACACGATGCATCACCCATTTTACCTACTAGAGTGACGATGTCCTCATCACTGCTCACACAAAGAAACGGGAACTCTTGAGAGCTTCCACATAATTTGCCAAAAATTGTGTTTGTTCCCAAAATGATCACAAAATTGTAAACTTGATTGAAATGCTTACCGATGAGTCAGCCTTGTGTTTCAGTCTCTTGGCTTCAGCAAGATAGTGATCTGGTCCATAAGGTCTGAGTAAAAAAGATGGCCCCAGCTCAGTTAATACAGTGGAATGCAACAACAAGGAAATATAGTAATTTATATTACACTTGCTTAGTTTATATAGGTACTTATAATTCCAGGGAGACATAACTATTTTTATTTCTATCACTAGGTTGTATGGCAGGGCCGTCCGTCACTAAGGTTTGAGACACCGGTTGCCTTAATCTTCACCCACATAACAAAACTTGTTGCATTGTGGCTGAATTATCTCAACAAGAGGCAAGTTCATCCATAATCTCAAACGCCCATTGAGTATATTCAGCAGTAACAGGTTTTACGAGTTGTTGTTCTTAATGACTGACAGCCCTGTCACATTAATGTCAACCAGTACAAACCAGCCTCCTGCAACAAATTCCTAGATCAAAATACATGTTGGACTAAAACTTTCAATCACTAAATTTTAAAACAAATTACCACTTACACTCTAGGTTCTGGGTCATAAAATCTTGAAATGTCTGTTTCTCGCTTGTTGTCATTCTCATTGTTTTTGTTACTGGAGCATGGATGAGGTTTTAAGCCATTTTCTACAGTATCTGCTCCATTTTCATTCAGTCTGCCATTTTGAAGACCTCTGAAAGGACTGTCATGAACTTTATTATTTTCACTGTCATGTCTCTGGCGCTTGATACGATAAGAATCTTTCTCCTGGCTTGGGCTGCGTTTCCTATGTCCTTCTTTAGAATGTCGACTGCTTGTGCTACTTGAACTGAATGATCGTTCACGAGACTTATTCCTACAGTGCATAAATAACACCAAAAACAACAAATTATTAGATTGAGCAACAGCTTTGGAATTTTGGATGGAAAGCTGTTGGGCTGATCTAATCAAGACAAAGCTTCCAGGAAAAGCCCAACAACATCCTACATCCCAAACACTTCAACAGTTGGCGCCTAGCTTTTAGATGTTATGAAATCTGAATATGCATGCATCATCATTGTCAATGTTGATTTCTATGGTTAAACTAAGTTTTACCAAGGATCTTCAAGGTCATTCCCCAGTATTGCATTGCACATCCCTACTGTGCATAATTTCACGCATGATTAGTGCACAGGCATTAAAGAATGGCAGCTTTTTCTTTATGGCTGGACCTCGCCATGGAGGTAAATCATCATTTTCTCACAAACAAGCATGGTGACCTATCTTTTTTTCTGTTGTTTTGAATTGAGTAATAAATTTCTCTGTGTAAAATAAATACGGACCAATTCTCAGTGTAGAACAAAAAACAATCGTCGGAAACGTGAATATAGCAAGCAGTGCTATTATAAGGATTTATTGGGTATAAACAAGGCGCTGTTGCTCCTAAACGAACATGGAGACCCCTCATTTTTATTTCACAATTTAAGTTCCTATAATATAAACAATCAATAGGCAAAGTTTCACAAAAATCTCAGTGCAGGTTCTATTTCAGTGGAATGACCTTAAAAATGCCTTGGCAACACTAAAAATATGACTAGGTAGGCAATATCCAAATAAAACTTATACTCCATTATCCATTACCCATAAGGGTTACTATCATCATGATTTACTGCTTTCTTAATCAAAACATAGGCTCCTACACAAATGATCTGTAGGCTCATCATACAATCTCAGCCCCTCTTCAGGGAAGACT
This sequence comes from Orbicella franksi, assembly GCF_964199315.1. Taxonomy (NCBI): domain Eukaryota; kingdom Metazoa; phylum Cnidaria; class Anthozoa; order Scleractinia; family Merulinidae; genus Orbicella; species Orbicella franksi. The sequence goes on from NC_138153.1 coordinate 19,947,226, forward strand.
GCATGACCAACCATAAGAACATCTGTGTAGGAGGTTAGCCAAAACAGTGCTAAGGTGATACCTCCGAAATAAAAGTTGTAAAATGATTTTTTTAAACATTCTCCAAATGTCGCCTATCAAGCAAAAAGATTATGTTATGAAAATGCAATAAAAAAGATAGGTCGCCATGCTCGCAAAAAAGATATGATGGACCAATCTTACTCCATTTAAGACTATTACGTTATTTCATTGGTTCATGTTACATTTTATGGTTACTGGAAGCAAAGTTTTAAAAAGAAATAATTGAGAGAAAAAAATGATAGGTAGAAAATCTCGGGCATATGCAACAAGGTAACGTAAAATTTGTGGAAATATTACAAAATCGTAAACGACTTTGAGTTTAAATGTTCCTCTGTCATTGTTTAAAGTGACCCGTGCTGCTTCAACTTCACCAGTGTACTTTGTGACTAGTGTTCACATAAGACCTTGAAAACTGTGCTGCTTACCTGTTAGAATCTGCATCACTTTCATTCTTCACTTTCTTGGGTGTCTCATGTTCCACTGGTCTCACGTCTGATAATTTCCTTTTAGTAATCTTTACCTCAGGGGAAGTGACCACATCCTTGTTGCCATTGGTTTCAGCAGAGGGAGATGAAGCTGAATGTTTGATCAGCTCATTCCCAGGAAGCTTGGGTATTCTCTTCAGAAGTGACAAGTCAATTTTCACAATAAGAGACTCGGGCATGTTGACTTCATCATATGTAACTTCAACATTCTTCCCTAAGATGTCTTTTGTCCTGTTTGGGGATATCAAACTAGATAACACATGAAGTTTCTCACCATTTACATGCTTACTAAGACCATTTGTTCCTGCAGGTTTATTTTTGATGCCTTTCGTTCTCTCACTTTCCTTTGTTCTTGGAAATGGTTTAATGTCTGCCTTAGCAATCTCGTGTCCTGGACTAGTCTCCACACCAACAATGTCAACGATTACGTCCTCATCATCCACTTCACTGGCTGGTTTCACAGCATCATTGCCTGTAACAGAGGTGCCTGAACTTTTAGTTTCTGGTTTCTTTTTTGTCGATTCTTTTGTCACTTTTCCTCCAGCTAACCTGGTTGTTTCACCAGCCTTGTTTGCTTTTTCATCAATACTGCCATTACTAAGTTTGACACTGGCCGGGTTTTTTGATAAGCTGGTATCCGTCTTAGACTTCAAAAGTTTCTTGGGAGAGCTTTCACTATGACTTTTCTCTTGGCCAGAATTCATCTTAGATCCTGTAGTAGATGGTCTCCTCTTTCCTTTCTTGTTATCCTGTGAAACTTGAATCTTAACAGTCTGGTCCTTTTTCCCCAGCTCATTACTAACAAGTTTAGCTGGGTCTGCACTATCATCTGTTTCAGGAGGAAGTTCTAGTTTTGCTGTTAATGACTCAATATCAACTCCATGATCTAGTTCAGGACTGTTGCTAAGGAGACCAGCTGAAAATGGTGCCAGACTTTCTTCCACAGCCATGGGCAAAGGGCTTTTCTTCTCACTTTTAACATGATTACCCAAATGGGAATTAAGGGAGCTCCTATTTGCATTTGCAGCAGGAGCGACCTGATTTCCCCGAACACCATCTTCTCCCACAGTGTTAGCCGCTGATGGACTTGGTTTTGTCTTAGTGGGTGATGTTGAAGACTGATTAAGAGTACTGAATAAGTGATCTAAACCCCAGTTTCTTCCACTTGTATGCTGAAAATATTGACAATATTACAAAGCAACGTTTTTTATGTTTCTCTTTAGTCTTTATCCTTTTAACCTTCTCTTTAGATATATGAATTCTGATATCAAACAGCTGGCACTCAAGGGAACACTTAAAATGGCTTTGGAATCTTGAGGATCTACTGCACTCAAAATAACAAGAAGCTTAAGCAATGATGATGACAACTAATGTATAGGACACGCCTAGTGAAAGATTAGTTCTTATTCACCAACGTTGCTTGAACTAAATATGTAATAACAATGTTCCGTACCACAAAGTAGCCATTGTGGGTCATGTTTTCCAAATGCTTAGAATTTGGTCATTTCACATTTTTCTTTAGCTGAGGAGAGCTATGAAATGTATGACGATTAACAATGCAAGTGCAGAGCTATTATGCTGTCCGTTAACCCTATTGTTAGTGATGTTTTTATTGCTGTTACCACCACGGTCTGCTTAAGCTCTCTACTGTCAACACAGACCTTCTCCTTATTAGTCTCCAATCACTTCATTCCTTGTAAGGAGAGTTTGTTCTACAGTGTAGTATCAAGAAAATTTTACTAGGTGATCATTTCTTAGGTTCCATGGCCTCCAAAGGTCACAAGGAATTGAACTAATTTGTCCTTTTTCGTATTGCTTGCCTTGGCACCTACCTTGGGAGGGGAAGAAGGGACGTGAACAGGAGATTTGGCTGGTTTATTTTTTGTGTTATTGTTTGAATCTGAAGCACTTGAATCACTGTCACTATCACTGCTGTCTGAATCACTATCCTCGCTACTACTTCCACTTGAAGATGTTGAGTGTGAGCGATGACGTGTATCCCTGTTAAAACAATACAGTTTTAGAATGCTGAGGACACAATATGATACACTGCTAATGACTAACAATTTAGTTAAAAACTAGCACCCAGTGCTGGAAATAATTTTTCTTCTTTAACAGGACATGTGTCCTTTCAAATCTTCATTTTGGTCGGACATCTTATCAATTTGACCGGACATTAATTTGCATAATTGATTAGCATAATTAATTAGCATAAGAAAATTTATTAGCATACTGCAAAGACTTTCAATACAAATCGTTCAAAACTGTATTTAAATTTGATTTATTTATCACTTATGATTAACTAGATGACTTTATCTACTAGATGACTGCACCAATCTCTCCTGGTTATCTCCTGATTATATGTTCTTCAAGCAAACCTAGTTTTCTACACAGGGGCCCATCACTAGGAGTGTGCAAATTCCTCAATTATTCCTTTCCCGGTGTTTTCACAGACCGATCTATTTTTAGTTTGAATTTACCACGAATTCAACCCTGCAGCAACCTCAGTGACCAATCACAAGCAGAGACTTCATAATTTCACCGGAAGATTAGGTTGCCATGTTCACCTGAGGCCTCCATTTTTCCCCTTACCGATGCGCGCTCATATAGAGCAGAACTGACCTTTTTTGAGGGCAAAGAAGCCTAAAAATAGACCAGTCTGTAAAAATACTGTGACATAGGCTTAGTATGGGAGGTGCAGGCACCTAATGATGGGCTCCTGACCAAAGTTGACTCTAGGGTACATACATGAAGGGCTAACAGCATATTGCAATCCACGTAATGGATAATAGGGCGATTTCTGAAAAGTACTTTATTCGGCAAGTACAGGAAAGATGAACACTTCTGCTTTATGATATGGCAGAAGCCCATGATGGGGTCCTGGATATGGCTCAAACTGTCAGTGCAGAGTCAAGGGCCCAAAATTTAAAATAATGATTGAGTAGCCATTTGGCAAGTAAGTGATAAAAATCAAGTGGAATTTTATTCAGAAAAGAACTCAATGCATAACATCTGTAAAGAAAAAATTTCCAAGACTTTTTTGGCCGCTATCACAATCGGTATGCATACTTGACATACTCAATGCTCAAGGGTTTGCAATGCATTATAAGGCGATTTCAAACACGATCAGCTGTTTGCAAGTTTTCCGATGTGAGGGAATCCTTTACAGCAAAGCAAAAGGATCATTGCTTTCTTTTCTTATGTTGATTGATATAGAAGCAAAGATCTTTCACTAGATATTTCTGGAAGGTCATAATGACTGAGAAAATAACCGTTATTGTGAACACAGAGAAACATAGTCACCATTTATGGTAGCCTGTGAACGCAGACATATTTTCAGTTGTCGACTAAACCAGAATTTTTGGTCGCCAAAGATGAAATTTTAGCGGCATTGGCAACCGTACCGGTCACAACTTCGAGCCTTTTCAACAATTTATATAACCAAATTTTATGGATGGACAATGGGTGTTGGTGAAATGTTCGGACATCATGTCCGATCAAAATGTGAAATTGGCCGGACATATTCAAAATTTGGTCAGACAATGTCTGATGACTGACTGTTATTTCCAGCCCTGAGCACCTACATTGTGATTTAACAAAACAAGAAAACTCACTTGGTAGTCTTGGACAGTGAACTAGCTTGGTGATCCTTAAAGGGACAAAACAAACTGATGTCAGTAGAGTGTCAACTTTCTTCCTTTTTCAGGATGGTAACAAGTGAATTCAGGAGGATCTGGTTAATATTTCTCCAACAGAAAGTAATGAGGCACACAGGCACCTTTTCCTTCTTACAGTATTCCCTATTTTTTGCAAATATTACACAATAAGTTTCAAAAAGTAATGAAAATGATACTTACATGTTCATCATCACTCTCATCAGTGAGCATCAAGTCATCATCCAGCAGAACCACTCCATTACACGTGTCCTTTTTACCCTCTGTGTCTTCTACTTAGAAGCAAACAGAAAATCCAAAATCAATAACAATGCCCTACACAATTTAAAAGACTTTGTGTAAAAAATGCCAAAATCTTCAGCAAAAAGATAGCCAACAGATAAGCAGTAACAGTAAACATACCGCTAGGTTTCCTCTTAACTGGCAACACCGGTAACACGGAGTTATCCTGGATGTTATTTCTGTGAAATGCAAAGATAGAGTTTCCTCCCTTGATGGGTGTGTGGATTCCCGTGAGAGGTGGTGCAACCTGCTGCATCTCCTGTAGAAATGAGAATTTCAATTAACATTACTATGTCACCCAGTTAAATGAAACAGATGTCTATTGTAAAAGTCAGACAACTGACTTTCCAGCCAAAAGTTATCAATAGCTGCACCTTGAACCAGAAAAAGCCTCTGACTAAATTATTCACCATTTAGCCAGTGAAAGTGACCATGTTTTAGACTTAAGACTGCTCGGTATAAGACAGTGGTTAGGTTTACTACAGCTACAGATCATGCGCATGGTTAAAACAAACACAGCCCTGTTGCTACCATGTGTTCTTAACACTGGAAGATTTATTTGTATTCTAGGAGTCTTAATGAAATTCTCTTGCAAATGTTGCTTCCTTGGTTCATTATCTCTCCAATAGCTCAGAAGACTACGGCCCACCAGGCTACGGGATGTGTAGAATTTTACTGTAGCAATAAAGTGGGCTACTAGGTTTACACAGTTGAACTAAGCTGCATGGCATCCCAAGTCTATCACTGTAGTCTTTACAATGTAGTCCAGTAAATGTGGATTCACCAGTGGCTAATGATTAAGGGTGAGATGACACTCCCTGCTTTGATAGTATACATAGTACGTATCTGTCTGGTAGATGTGGCCAACCCTGCAAAATTGCTGCTGATTACAAGGCTGTGATGTTACCAGTGTTGTAAATGTACATAAACTAGCCAAATTGCCTTTTATTAAGGCTAAGAGATGTTTATCCCTGCTTTAATCAATTAATTTTTTAGCACACTGGTAGATTTTTAAAGCTACTCTAGCCCAGGGCCAGTGGCTATTGATTAAGGCTGAGAGAAGCCTATCACTGTTTTAATCAGTACATAAGTGTGGTAAAGATAAGCTGGTAGATTTTTCATTTTAGCCCAGTGGCTGTCGATTAAGGCTGACAGATGCCTATTCATGTACATTAATGTAGTACACATAGGTCAGTAGATTTTCAACATTTTCAGCTCACAGGCTGTCCATTAAGACTAAGGCCTGGGGCTGTATTACTATTTCAGTCAGTGGTCAATATGGCTGGTTGGCAGATTCACAAAGGTTAAATACACAAGATGGTGAATGATTCAGGCTTAAAAATGTTGGCCTCTTCTTTATTCAGCACATCAGTACAGACATGAGTGGATGGATTCATAAGCTACGTTTCTAATTTGGCAGCTACTGACTAGCCTACACTAAGAGGATAACAAATACTTTACTGAAACTTAAATTTCAGTCAACCCCCACAAAAATTTTAATATGTGTTCTTTAAAACAACAAAAGCAATGTTTCTCCAGATGTCTGAGTTTCTATTACAGAGTAATCAAAGACACAGAAGTCATTAAAATGTAGATTCATGAGGAACTAAACTTCTCAAATTTTTACTTAAAGGTTTATTCAAGGAACGATGAATACAAAATTTTCTGAATCTGAAACATTTGGTGCTACCCAATCAAGTCACCACACTGTGGTTTCTATCTCTGGAACTAAGACGTGTTGCTCCATTTTAAGTCAAATAAAACAAAGTGGGATATATTACCGCAATGATTTTTTCCACGTTGGTTGGTTCATTCACAGGATGATTTTCCTGCTGGGAGGAAAAGCAAAAGAAGAACAATCATTACATAACTAAAGGATAGACATAAATAATATTGCAACACTTACATAGATCACATAAAATGGCTTTGACATGGCAAACCTTGGAAACCTGGCTCTTCCCAATAGGCCACAAAGAGTATAGTGAGGGAAATGTCTCATTAAAAATCAAACAGTACAACATGAATAGATAGGAAGTGCATCTGACAGAATTTAAACAGCAACTTGATCAAGGGAAATTTATAAGTTATATCTCCGACACTGTTATCTCCATCTTAACAGCTGGCTTTTAAGCAATTGCAAATGAACTTTCTTTTCAGTCTATGGTCATTTAAAGGATCATGCAAGGGGAACAATGAATTGCAGAATAACCACTATAAATGACACAAAAATTTCTCAAAATTAAAGGAAAGGATCAGAACAATCTGGACTGGAATAGAAAAAGAAGATTGACAGGCTATCACATTAAAGAATTATGGTTAGGCCTTTTAGTATTCACAAACTCACTTTTCACCTGTCTTGGTACAAAATGAAAAATGAATCATTATTGGTTTACATCCCTGGGTCAACAAAATTTTAATTCCTTCTGAAGTATCTACACAAGGATGGCCTGTCATGAATACATCCTGAGGGCATGAGATGTAATTAAAGAGAGCTTTTCTTGCTTTTACTTTAAAATTTTTAATATGGCAAAAGCATTAGGGTTGTGTCATGAATTTTGTACATAGAGTTTGGATTGAAACAACCAAAACAAACCATTTAAGTGGTTATTTGAAATGTTTTCTGTTTTCTTTGTTGCTTTAGAACATTAACTCTGTGAAAATGTCCTGATGACAATAACAAAAATTTTCTTTCAAATAATTACTCAAAGTTATATTACTTGCCTTAAATGAACGAACAAATCTAATAAAAACCACAGCCACATGAATTTTGTGATAAGAAAAAAGGGAAAAGAAGAAGCATATCTTCCTTTACACATGAATTATGATTAAAATTTCAAAGTTGACAAATTTAGATTTATTCAAGAGCAACAGTAAAATTAAGGTCTAACTGACAAACACAAACCATCAAATTTATGATTAAAGAGAACCCATTAGAGATGAATATGTGACAGCAGTTTAGCATCTCCAGCTTCACTTAACATGATAAGGATATTTCTCACCAAACTCCCCCCTCCCCCCCCCCCTTTCCCTAAAAAATAACACATTGTATATTGTACCAAACAACTAATAACTTCTATTTTTTGCTACCACATAGTGTGATTTGTATTTTAATTTAACAAAAAAGAAAAATCCTTTGTTAAATTGGAACTGAGTATTGTTGCGACACCTGGTGTTGAAAAGCAGATATTCCAAATCAGCTGACTATATTTTAGTGTGATTGTTATGCAAATCACTATACTGGCAAAAACAACATAGAGACATTTTTTTGTCAAAAACAGTGACTTTCTGGTTATTACTGTTAAAAATCTTGGACAGTGAACCCACAAAATAAAGCAGAACTAAATGTATCTGAAATGATCAAGCACACTCGCCTCAAATTTCAATCAACACTACAATTCACCAAAACACATCTGCTTTATGAGGAGGAGAAGATATTCTTTCAAAGACAACCAAAACAAAATTCCAATTTTAATCTAGAATTCAACGTGGTTTAATAAGATGACCACATGCAAATTTCCTCAAGGTGATCACAACTTACTCAAAGTTAACAGCCCTGTTCTTAGGGTAATAACACATCAACAAAATATACAAGGAACAAGCAACAAAAACCATACAAGTTATGAAATGAAAATTGATCAGTCAATGTCTAATCCACATCACCATCACTCAAGTTTCAATCAGTTTAAGAGTTTTCTGTGTGGGTTTCTATCTTAGCAAGAATAATTTATTAGTATTCTATTGTGGCCGCCACCCACACAAAGACTAAACAAAAGAAGATTTACTTAAACAGAAGCTCTTTCATGCTGCAAAGCAATCATTCCAGTAATTAGCAACAATTGGAAATAATGCTTGCCACTTTTCAAAAATTGTAATTTTATATAAATATAATTTAATTGCCAGCAAAACTCAACATAGTATGATGGAAGATGAGCTAAAAAAAGAGGAGCTAAAAAAGGAGCTAAATTAACCCACAGTCTCAGCTTACTTCTTTGAACACTACCATTTAACTAATAGTATAAAAGTCTACAAGGATTGCCTTAAATTGGTTACTAGAATTAAGCGATAATCAAAATACATCTGTTAGTTGATGATTTTTAAGAAGGAAATAGATGTTAAACATCACTTTATAATTATGGACAACAATAGCAACAGTATGTCAATGCATAAAGATTCATGCTTATTGCTTGTTTGTTCCATCTAAAACATCCAACAAATTAAAATGTGCTTCTAATTTACATGTACAGTGAGTTCATACAGTTGCAAAACTATTGTAACTGTGATTCAGAAAAAACCTTTCTAATAACTGGAGTAAGAGAATAAACTTTGTTGAAAAGACTGGTTATTTAGCCGACACTCAAACATCTAAAGCTGTAAAAATAATATATTTTCCACAGAAAACCTGACAAGTGCAATGCTATACTCTCTTGCAAAAACTTAAGCAGTCAAGGTGTAATAGCCATATCCATGTTGCCTTTGCCTCTTTTTCAAAACGGGTCCTTGTGCAAATCTTTTCATATGAAAATGAGTAGGTGCAATACATTTTTTTTTTTTTTTGCCTGAAGGCTTGTTTTGATAACTTGATACAAAGACAACAGACAACTGGGAAATGGCCTATTACATAACTTTGTGTAATTTCTACACAACTACAAGGATAAGAAGCAGAAACAATCACAACACACAAGGAATCTTCTAAAAACAGATTGAATCTAACATAATAATGTTGCAGTGATGTTTCAATCCTCCTAAAAATTCATTTTAAGTTACATTTATAAATCCTTTATTTTCTCTATCCATTTCATGTGTTCAAATGAAACAAATTTGTAACCCTACCTCCACTGAGGATGCAGCAAGATTCCTGAAGACAAAGAGAAAATGTAATTAGATGCAAACGATTTCCTAGGAAACAAACCCCTGGATACACATGCTCATATCCTGTCTGTGCAGCCATTTTTAAACCACTCTCACCCTGCTATAGCCATGTTGAAGATGTGCATAATATACGGCACAGAAATAGGATGTTCAGAGTTTTAACTACTGAGAAATATTCCTTTACAAGGTCAACATGGTTAATCCTGCCAGGAATGAAACTTTACCCTAAACGAAAGATATCCTTCCAACTAATGCTATCAAAATTGTGACAAATTTAACTCATATTATAAAACAAAATTTTTAGTAACAAGTTGGAAAATGTAATAGCAGCTGCCTTGTTCAAGACTCACCATAGATGAGAAGCGACACCTGAAAAGAGGGACACCACCTGTATTCTACATAAGTAGAATTCACTTGTGAATGCTGCACTCTGATTGGCTGATTTACTAATTTCTTACCGTTCAGGCATAGAGAGTTTGGGAGGTTTACTCTTGTTGCTAGAGCTGACTTTAATGGTCTGTTCTTTACAGCTTTTGCCATTCTCTCTTTCGCTGTGGCTTTTGCCTTCCTTTTGTCCTTTAATTTTGACTGCTCCTTTGTCCGTTTCCTTGCCATCACTTTGATGAGATTTAAATGCACCATTAACCACAGTCTTAACCTCAGCCTTTTCCATTTCAGTTGATTTAGATGGAGTAGTATCTTTAAGAGTTGGAGATTTCAAATGTGATAGTGTCTTTTCTGTTTCAACTGCCTTGGATGGAGTAGTTTCGTTTAGACTTGGAGACTTCAAATGTGATAGAGTCTTTTTTGTTTCAGCTGAGTTAGATGGAGTAGTATCTTTAACAGTCGGAGACTTCAAATGTGATAGGGTCTTTTTTGTTTCACCAGACTTGGATGGAGTAGTTTCTTTAAGAGTTGGAGACTTCAAATGTGATGAGGTTGAGTTCTTAGATGAAGCATTAGTGTTGTGTGCCTTGTTGATCACAAGAGGGGATTTTGTAGCTGAATGTCCAGTACCATTTAAAATGCCATCGACTTTCTGATTTTTTAAACTTTTCACTTCTTCTTTGGAAAGTTTGCTGGCAGTTTTTAAACATGCCTGTTTGTTAGGTAATGCAGCCTTAGTTTTCTTTAGTTCACTACAGTTCTTCGAGTCTTTGAACTTTGGATCAAAGATGAACTTCTGGTCACCTTCTACAGGAGTTTGTGGTAGTCTTTGAATGCCTAGCAGATGACTGCCATGTCGAAGAAGAGATGATCCAATAGTGTCAAATTTCCCCAGTGTGGCCTGTTAAAAACAAAACCACATCAGCAAGCATCATTTGAAATATCAATGAGCCACTTCTTGCAAGCATTTCGAAAAGGTGCATGGGATTGTTGTCCTTTGGAAGATAGTGACAAGTTTGTATGTTCTTTATAACAAAATGGCTGGTCAAGATGCTTGAAAGCAGTTTGGCAAAGTTGTGTTCCCAGGCACTCAATAACGAATTTATGCAAATCACCAAAGTGATGCCAACAAGGCTTAGGACATAACAAAGTAAAAGGTTTCATCAGCAGGAAAAACAGCTTGCATATAAATAATACAAATTGGAAAACTTCTTAGTTTTCCCAGAAGTTTCCCAATGCATAAAAATAGAATGAAAGTGCCAAACTGTGTTCCTTGGAGAAAAAGATCTAGATATTCCAAAAAAAAAAAAAATTAACCTAGAATATAAATCAGTCTGCACTCCATATTGCGGTGGCATTTCCTCTAATTTGCCAAGCTCTTAATGAATACCTTGTTATTGGTAAAATAGCGCCATTTGGTGGTAGACGCTTCAAACTAAGAGGTGGTCACCAAGTAACACATCGACAGACATTTCAAGACAACAGTTTGGCCCTGATACTTAGGGGAAGTAAAATATAACATATTGCATTGAGGCAGATAGATGAATAATTTTATTGCTTTGCACTCCCAGACCTTGTATACGTGTTAGAATTGCAATATAAAATATTGTCTTTCAACCAAAAGGGGAAAGGAGAACCAAAAATATCATGTGGGGTCAGTCCAATTTAAGACCTCCTTTAATTCAGGAATCTGAGAGAAGAGATGAATGGCAATTTTGTCTTACCTGAATTTTTTGCTGAAGAGCATCCTCCACTGAAGGCTGAACCTAGAAGTAAAACAAACAATTCAAATGCAATTCTTATTCTCTTATATTGCTTAAAATTAAAGAATGACCCTGAAATGCATAAATGCATTTTGTTTATTCTGGTGTATGGAAATATAATTATTATAAAGTGTATGAAAAAAAAAAGAAAAAAACCAAATTGTACCAGGGGTAATATTGAACCACAACAGGTCTATAACAAAATATTTTCAGAGTTTCTATAAAGTCTTGTGAGTTCTGAAAAACTTTCTCAAAAGTTTCTATGACTCAATATAGACAAGAAAATATTTTTAACTTCTTTTAAGAACTGTGAGAAAAACAAAGGAAAATCACTTGAATAATTTGATTGTGTAAATGTAAATTTTTGTTGCACATACTGTCACAGCTCCATGTAGTACTGTTTGTAATGTCAGCTTTTATTCTGTACTTTTTTACAGGATGGTTTCTTAATAACCTAATTCAGAGCTGCTGGTCACCAATACTCTGTACATGTTACCATAACTGGAGTGAAAATCTCTTTCTATTTACAGTGAAACCTCAATATAACAAAGAACCAAGGGACTAGCATATTAAGGTTGTCCTAGTAATCCTGTAATCAGAAATTTCAACATCCCCAAAAATTCATAGTATTTAAAAAAAAAAAAGAAATCCTCCAAGAATATTTCAGGTTGCTTCTTACACGTAGGAAATTTTTGTTTATTTTTTAGATTATGGTACAAGGATGATCTACATATGTTGTTACTTGCATAATCAGGGCAGCAGCACTAATCATTGCTTTTCACTGTAATGTCTCTGTTCTCTTGTCTCTTATAGTACACCATGTGACAACAAAACCACCTGACAACATTAGAGGATTGCCTGAAAGAAAGATGCAATAACCACAATATCTGACATACCTTTTTGGGTTCTGGAAATAATGGGTGCTCAGCAGAGTTCTAAAATGTAATACAGAAACTAATTAGTATTAAGTTTCCTTCACATAGTAAATAAGTCTGTAAATTTTAGGCCAATGTTTTAAAGTTTGCTAACTGTGGACATTACAAAAATGTGACTTTTTATACGATATGTCAAAGAACATACAGCCAAACAGAATCAACAGTATTACTTGCAACCTTCCCATCATGTGCTGCATGTATGCCACTCTCCCTTAATTAATGTACCTACACAGGCTGTCTTTTTAGTTTTCTTTGAAACAAATGCAACTCTGATAAGAGCAGTTTTAATTGGCAGTAATTTCTTCAAAGCAAACTCAAAACCATTATCCAAACAAGTAGCAACTGGATCAATATCAGAGCCACCAAACTTAGGCAACAGAAATTCTGTTATTCTAACATACATTGCATGAATGTTCTCCACCTTAAAGCTTGTGCATTAAGATCTGACCTCCTGACTACAAGTTTGATAATATTTGTCTCGCTGGTAACCAATGGATATTTCAAGTCAAAACAATCTGTACCGAGTCACTTTTTGGAACTCTTGAGCCTTTATATCCACACAGAATTATCTCAGTACTCAACATTAAATATTTCCCTTAAAATCTACATTTATATTAATGTTGTATGACTGCATAAAGTGATCACATCCCTCTTGAATACATGGATGTTTTATGTTTTGTAAAGAAAAATGTCTCATTTATAATATCATTAAATCAAATACAGTTTTATCTATTTAGAGCTAAGCTGTGATTCTAGTAAGTAATTTGAGCAATCACAACAGATAATTCCAGGTTCAACAGGGGGGCTAATGAAAGTTCGACTCTTGATAACGGAAACTTTACAAGTCAGGAATTGACTTCATAGTCTTGGAATTCTCTACTGGAACCATTACAAGGTGCATACAAGATTAAATTTGGTAGACATTGTAAATGTAAATTGAAATGTTTCAAGTTTAAAGTTTAAAAAAATGATCCTGCATTTGCTGAACGTGATATTTCTCAGGGAGCTTTACAATACTTAGATTGGTTATTAACAATATTGTGGTCTACCACACAAAGATAATGACACAGATCAACCAATATTGCCAATATGACCTCTTGAACAAAAGAAAAATATAAATAATGACCATCAGTATCACAACAGATCAAAAGAAGGTCAAACATTTATTAGTTGTTGTTGCCTAAGCAAGAGAAGCCACTTGTCATCTGTCCACAAGCTCAGAGGCCTGGCTTGGTCATCAAAAAAAAAATATGTAACTAATTTTCCAGACCTGTGCTAACATGTATTAACATACCAAGTATCAACACAAACTGTAAACCCCCAATGTAGCATTACACTTCTGCAAATAATATAATGGTAAATTGAAGACAATATTGATCTGCAAGTCAATGGTTTTCATTATTCTCACGGTCAAGACAAAGCCATGATGACTTAACGAGAAATTAGATGCTGAGACTATCGAAACTAAAAGAATGAAATGATTACACTCACAGAGGCCTGCCTTGATAGTTTTGCTCTTCGTCGTCGTTCCTCTTCTCTCTCTCGCTCATGAATTGCTAATCTGAATTGAAAAGACACACACATGTTTAGTTGGTCACAGGCACTCACATAAAAAAGTGGATTATTTCTTTGATGAGTATAACTGTAAATGTGGCTAAATATGATTTAGGCAAAGTTAGACTCAAACCAATGCAGTCAGCGGTTTCTCCCTTCACAGTACATGACCTGCCGCCAAGCCCTCTGGAGACTTGCAGGGCTTTGTGTCTCACTGCATTACACGTGCAGTGCTGCTAGCTGATTGTTGCGGATCATTTGCTCTGTGTTTTAGCGAATTTTTGTGGATTCCCACCCCTTTCCCCTCCCTCCCTCTCGGTTGCTGGCCTCTAGGTAAGTATGGGTCAGGTAAGTTGTTTCCACTGATTCATTCAGTGTGACGGTGCCAGTTAGCAGCCACTTCTGGGGGTGGTTCCCGCTTCCAGGGTTGCCATGGATACCTCCCCTTCCGCTTATTGCTTCTGCTCCCCACTAACCTTACAGGCACCAGTTCCCAAGCTCATCTATTTGTGATGAGTATAATGAGTATAACTGTAAACTATTATAACATAAAACAAGTTAGCATAACATTGTAGATCCAGACCATAAAATTAAGAGGTTTTTGGACCAAAGGTATAGCTACATATCCTGGCCCCAGTAATTTAAGGGATATCATTATATGGCTAGCGTCACGAGCGGGCAAGATGAATCAAATCCTGCGTTGTGATTGGCTACCCGAGCAGGCAAGATGGAGCTATCTTGCCTGCTCGGGACTACCCACCGTGTCCCACAAGAAAAATTTCCCTGAAAGCCATATAATAAATCCTTTATTGACCAAGCTTGTTCGGTCAAGATGGCTGGTTATTGGCCTCATTCTTTTTTTGTGAGTTTATGGACCTTGACTACGTCTCGCTCCATAAACACGCAAAAAAGAACTTGGCCAATATCCAGCCATCTTGACCTCACACTTGGTCAATAACCCATACACCCTGTATGCAATTATCATCATCTAACATAGTAGTCATTATTAAAAAAAAAATGGTCTCATGTGGACAGGAAATCTTTACTATCTGTTACTCGTAAATAGCAGATTCCCTGACATACAACTGCACACCAGTTTGCCATGTTATACAGGTAAAGCACTACAGAAGATTTGTCCAACAAGATCATGTGTGCACTGCACAACTGCAGATCATCTGGTTATAAGAACACAAATTATTGACAGTTACAAAACAATTATCCCTAACAAATCTTGGAGAATATTGCCCAATGTTTGCCTGTCAATCTTGCTACATTTAGGTAAATGTAGGTATATGCAATAATGCACACCATTTTGTAGAATAGTATTGCTAAATATTGATTATCAACAATCAACACAACTGTGATAAATTTTTTAAGTGTAGGCAGTATATATTATCATTGGAGTTTCACATTTTACTTCAGAATATATTTATCTAAACTCCAAGACCAAGATACATTTTTTCAGCATGTACGTACATTTTTGTAGCTCCAGTTATACTAATTCTTTCCTTTCATTGCAATGGACTTAGTGTCCACATAATGATACATCTTGTAGGTATAATTGCTTAAGAGATTGTAAGTTTAGCATATTTTAAACAAAAGCACCAAAATCAAGGTTCTCATATTAACCTACATGTAATAAAAAGAAAATACTGCTGTCAAGATTTTTTTTCTATGTATTGTCATGCGTACTTCACACTTCAAAGTTAAGTTTTTACAACTGCTGAAGCTAGTCAGCACAAGTCAAACAACAGAGATTTCTTCCCAAAATGGAATTAAAAATAAAAGTAGGCCTTTCTTTTTTCAAACTGGCATTAATGTCTATTTTGTTTTAAGTTCTTTTTTTGCCATAGAGGGGATTCTTTAATTACTGCTTTTACATCACAAGATAATCTCCCAACTAATGACAAACTTGCCAGTGTTTGTAACACAAATCACATGTCACATGTCTGGGGCACATGATCAAAATAATGTTTTTCAAGTCAAATAAAACAAAACAGTGATATCTAACTTTCATATAATAAAACTTACAATTCAAGTGTCTAACTATAACAAATTAAATAGTAAATCAACAGGGATTTCCCAAGCTACAACGAGCACAAAGTATTTAAAGCAAAACTCAAAGCCTTTTGTACTTGTAAAAGCATTTCCATAACATTCCTAGCCATGCCTAGGAAATTCTTAAACACACTACAATTATTCATCAAGTGGCCACTATTTACTTTCTTTAAAAAAATGTCAAGCAGTGAGAGAATATTTTTTACAACTAGAACTTGTAAAAGTTATTTTTATAAAATGCTTTACAGAGTTATTTCACTATTACATTCAAGCTGTTTGCTATTATTAACTGTAGATTATTTCAACAACAATGATTGGGTATGGGTGAATCATGCCACATACTGCTGAAGGAAAAAAAAGTTTGAGAGTCAGACACAAGATCAGCATACGTTTGTTACCAATGGAAATTAAATTTTATCCTGTTACTCAACAGGATCACGGACTGCAAAAAATTCACCAATTTTGTACTGGAAACCAGATCTCTCGTATCTTAGTTCATACATTTCTCTCTGGCCAAACCATCTCCTTAGATACCACAAACTACATTAAACACAGACCTAATAACCATGTATAGCAAACATTTGACGAAAGCCTGTCAATGTTTGCATTGCCTTTTGACAGAAAATACTTGCAAAGCAGTGTTAATGCTGTGGTTTGTATTGGCTCATAATGGGTTCGATTCAACAGTCAGCTGGTCAAAGACGCGATCACAAGTTCGTAACATTTGCTAGGAACTGGTGTCAAAGATAACACAGAGATTTCCCAATCCGAGTTGCACTAAACGTGTGGTATACACATGTAGCGAAGGTTGCCCCAAGAAATCATTATAGCGTATAACATTAGACATAGCATTACCGTCGAGTGTCTGAGATGTCCAGTGCAGAAATCTAAACAGCAGGCCCTTGATACAAAACTGAAAGCCCACTTGGGAAAAATAATTCGAATGCAGGTACAGATGTTGATTTCAAGTAACGCCAAATTTCCGATGAAATGCGGTTTCGGTATACTGCTACAAAAGAAAAGATTGCCATTCCCAAAACTCAGGAAGTTAAAATAATTGTTTATGAACCAATTCTCGGTAATAATAATCTTTACATTTCCTGCCAACGAACGCAATAAACAAAAAAACCTTCCAGACTTTCAAATTGTGCATAAATAGACTATTTCGGAAACAGATCTGTTCTAAAAATTTACTAGCAATATTTGGCGGAAGCTGGTCCGTCTGATGCTTGAAAGCCATCTGTCTGAAGTTTTTCCCCACGAAATTACACAACAAACGCGTACATACAAAACGTGCCCATTGAAATGGGATGAAATTCTTAATTTACTAAAAAAGGAATTAAATCTATTCTTGTCAATTCTCAGAGGGCAGAGTGACTAGCATCACATCATCCAGATATTATACCAAGAACCGTTTCACCTTATGCAGTCATCGAAGAAAAGGAAACAAAATTAACACCAGGCGAAAGACGAAAAGTTTGAATGTACTTGATCATAAACAAATTTATCGCCGACGTGCCAACAGTCCACAATAATGGAACACTCGTTATTAAACTCGACGGCGTTGCAATAAAAGAAAGTGAATTTTCCCGAAATGTGAACTTGGTTTCTTTAAGTTTTGTAAGACCAAGTCTTACGATTTCATAAACACGCAGAAAATCTTCTCTTCCCTTTCCATAACCGAGGATATGAAATATCAGACGATAAAATGAAGTGCAACGAGTATGTGTCGAATGATATTAGACTCAAAGAATAATTGCTTCAGATCGCGAGCAAAAAGCCACAAACAAAAGATGTTAACTCTTAAATCATGAGCAATACCACGATCAGCCCTTATTGTTTAGAATAGAACATATCAGTTTAACGACTTTCGGGAATTATTTCAACGACGTGACGTATGAAACGTTCAGAATTTACGACAATCCTCGATAGAATTCGAAACCGTAAAATGACTCCGTGATCTTCGTACGAAGGTAACTTGGCTTGCTAAACTGTTCCGCTGGGTATAACTCGGTAACAACAAAGTGCAAGAAATATAAGAAATGGGTACGGAAGTTCACTCTCCCTCGCATAGATTCTGAGGGGGCGGCAAAATGAACACGGAATTAAATCGTAAACTTTCTATAGCAAGATCACCGAAATTTTGCCCCTTACCTAAGTTACGTTATAAAACAGGGATTACTCAGACAACGGGCGTTTTCTCCCGACAAAATTATCATAAGTTTGCCGACAACATTGTCTATACACTACCATACAAGCCTGTTCAACGCGCCATGTTGACGAGAACTATGTTCTAACGCATACGAAATAAAAGCTCCAAATCTTTTTAAAGCACTTACCCCGACGACATTCCCCCAGTGTGAAAATTTGTACTTCTCAGGCTAGTACTGGTCTGACTTCGACTCATAGCACAAAAAATCCCCGTGGAAGTTGAGAGAAGACGAGCAATGCAGTGCCCAATATATCAGAAGATTTCGCCGCTCTACGAAAGAACATCAACACAGTGTAGTGTGCTGTTCGACAACCGAAGGTAAACTCCGCGCCACAAAACAAGGTTAACGCCAGTTAAGAAAGAGGTGATTCCTCAGACAATTCGAGAGGAAGTCAGCGCCTTTGAAGCCTTGCTTTCTGTGCCTACATATTCGATACCCTGCTAAACAAAACCAGTTCAGAATTTGAAGTCCTTCATCCGCTAAAAATCTGGAGATTTCGGGCAGCTGTGTGACGCACAATTCACACCCCACGTGACGAAAACGACCTTTTCATTGGTCGAGCACCTGCCAATCAACCAGCCATGAGAGATACAACCGGAAATGGGGCTTCCCTCATTCGACGCGAAAAACACAAGCACCGGATGTCAAAAGAAAGTTACTATTGAAGGTAAGAAAAATTCTTACGACGTTGTGAAACCTATTCTATTCATAATAAGTGACAGAATATCATCAGCCTTTTTTGACGTATATTCTTACTCTTTTCTTCACGCGGCACGAGATCAAAATGTTACAAAAGCTGCAAAGAATGAAGAAATAAAACTCGTTTTGGACTGACAGACTTATATGTCTTTATTGGACATAATTCATTCAAATTATGAGCAGAACCTCTATTATTTCCTACAATAGCTCATTACGTTTAGCAGATCGACTTTGAAGAGTGGAATACTCTCCAAATCATCGAATATGTGAGAGCTATACTTCCCTTGGAATGGATTACGCAACAACACCCACCCTATCGCTAACTGAATTGCTATTTACTATCTCTCTCTCTGCACCATTATAATGTGTAATACTCACTTTCATACTGCATATATGTTTTTTCTAAATAAAAATGAAAAACGGAGACGTAATCCTGTCTAATATTTACAAAAACTAAAATGCGCGTGACGACCTGGTTAATAGAAAGTAAGAAGAGCCTTACCTAAACTAAACTACTAAGCAGGCGACAGTAATGTATTTTTATCTTCGCTTAAGACTGTTTAATTTTCAATATTGAACTTTGGAGTGGTCACTAAGTCATAAATTTGGCACCATTATGGCATATTTGGCATAATAAGAGCGTGTAAGATAGTATTATGCATTTTATTGTAGATGCAAGTGTCAAAAGTACACAAAACTAAAACGCGCTCTCCGACATTGTGCAATTACTGTCTGGAAACATGGTGGTCTACGTATAGCCGTACTCACAACTCGCCCTCCTCCTCCCTCCCCCTCCCCCCCCCCTCCCCCCTCTTCCCACTTCCCACTTCAGTCCCCGTAGAGGAAAAACGGATGTTCCCTTCATCCCGTTTCTGTAGTAATTTGCTCCTTGGTCGACCTCGCCAAGCAAAACAATTTAGGCTCCAAGTTCCTTAGCTTTCTCTTTCTTTGAAGTTCAGCTAAGTCAACCCGAAAAGAAATACTCGAGCGAAATAGATTTAACGAACTTCGCAGACCTTCAGTAAAAAGTAGTCACAGCACAAATGGCTGCCATGTTTGCAAACTGAGAAGCGAAACCAGTAACTAAAACTGCAGGCAGAACACAAGCTCGGGGCAGGGACGAAACATGACAAAATATGAGGGTGTAAAACGTTTCCAGACTTTGCATTTGTATCCCAAAAATGTTATTTGTCTTGCAAAGTCAGCACAGGCTCTCGGCCATCAAGTACCGCGTACGTTAAAACGTCGATGCAGTTGTTTCGTGGTCAGTTTCCTCTACCTCTCGGGACGCTATCAGCTGACATGTTCAGTCTCAGTCAAGGTGTAGCTTCTCCCTATCAGTCTATTTTGTTTCCACTGTCTCAAAGCATTTGTCCTGTGATCTCCCACACTCTGGTGTTACTGATAGTATTTGGCCAATAGATACAAAGGATTCTCAGGATTCTGCGCAATTTAACGTCTGTCGATGAAAGTCCATATATAGCTTTGAAATGAACGTCTCCATCTTTGTCTAAGTCTGGGACTCCATGGAGCATGCAGTACAGACATTTTAAAGCTAAATATTCTCGTTTTGTGACTTTTGTGATCACTTTCGATCTTTCAATATATTGCATGGCAACCATTCCTCCTGTGTTAGTTACGCGAGTGGTGTTACACTCGTTAGATTTATTTGTTGTTCATATGATCTTTGTGTTACATTATTGCGTAACATTGATGAGAAGTCTCAGTTTAGGTGAAATGGCTTCAATTTTTTTAATTCGTGACTGGGATTGCTGGTATAAAAGTTGGTGTTGTGTAAGAGCACAGTCCTCATTAACTATACCTAAAAAGATAAAAGACAATAAAATGTCTGAGGTCTTCTCAGGGGAGACCCTTGATCCCTTCAAAAATTTCGCATTTTCTCCCTTGTTCCCAAATAATTTAATTCTATAGTTACTTAATTTTTTTTTCGCAAAATTTAAAGTTCCCGTTTAGAGGAAAGTTATCCCTAGTTCCCTCAAGTTAATCAAAAAATATCCCTTGTGCCTCTGACGTAAGTGATCATATCCAGGGATACCCTGTTCAGCCGCCTATTAAACATTTCTGGACATGTAAAACACTGCTGACATTTTTAACATGGAAAGCAGTCAATATCTTCAATTGCTACACATCAGGGAAGTGATAAGCTTTTGTGCACAGCCGGAAACTCATTTGTTAAAAGAAAACTTCCTTGACGCACAACTAGATACACCTGACCTAAAGTGTAACCCTCAACTCACTACATACTGTGTCACCCAGAGCCTGTAACCGCCTATATCAACACCGAGAGAATACTACATAAGCTTTACTTATCTTTCTGGTTTTTGTTTAGCGATCTTACACTTTTTCTAGCAAGTCCAGTTCTTCACCGAGTTTATAATACCTCTGAGAAACTGAACGGTCTTCAACAGCTAGTTAACAAATTGTTGTCTTTAGTACCGTTTTCTGGTCGCGCTCATAACAGCCGGAGCCGGGGTGCAAACAATCGACTTAATCGGCTTTTTCAGAGCTTTGCCTTCAGTTCTTGCAGCTGATTTACAAGGTCTGAGGGAATGTGATGGAGAAGTGTCAGTGTGCTTGCTTCAAGACCGAGCCTCTGCAGTTGAACAGAAAAGAAATTAAAGTAAACTGCGATGTGTATAGCAATGTTAATTAAGGGCTGATTACAGCGACAGCGGTGGTAGTATAAAAGGAGCATAAGTTAAAGTAAAGCTTTCAGTGTAAACTTCAGTTATATACATACCCACCAGGCGATCAAAAGACTGTGTAACGCTTGAATTATTTGCGGTCGGAACGTTCGGCACAACCTTACAATATGGCACGTATTCAAAACAAATTTTAACGGTACGTGCCTAGATACGTTTTTGACCGAGGTCCAAAGAAAAACCACTTTGAAATCCGATCCGCTGATAGATCTTGATAGTATGAAGCAATCTGATAGTCCCATTTGCGACCAACTGTCGTCCAACTGATTCGTCTTGAAACCTTTTTCAACGGAGATCAAACCCGTCTTGGTGGGCCAATAAATAAGTCGTTACGAGTTTAAAGTAGTCATCGTGTGTCGAGAACTCTATTCAGTCCTGAATAATCATGAACATTGAAACCCTGAAAACAAAGTTCTTTCGAGAAAGATTACCCGTTCCGCCTGACCGAAGTTCTTTCATGTCACGTTTTACTGAGTTGTATAGATAACACTCCCGGAGTAAAATTAAAATCAGTGAAGAACACAATCGAGTGAACATGGTTTGAATCTTGTTATCCTTCAAGAAGACAACAGAGAAGTCGAAGAGTTAGATCGAGGGGACTGGGAAAAACTTTTGAAGAAACACCCATCAAACGTGAGGTCTTTGGCAAAAAAAAAGGAAAGAAAGACATGAAAACGCTTCAACGAGGTTAAAGTTGCTTTGTTTTGTGAAATTGTATGCAAGTTTTAGTCAGAACTGCAGGAAGAAGCCAAGAATTATTTCAACAACTCAATACTACCATGGTATGGGAGCATCTGTTGTACTGAGGACCTCTTCGTATGAGCCCGGTAACCGGGCTGGCTCGGTTATCGGGTCGAATTTTGTTGTCGGTTCATATGGGAAATTTCAGCCCAGTCTACCGGGATAAAATCCAAGAAACACAACCAAAATGGTGGAACATAAACTTGTATCGTTCGCGGCTGTCGCAGCTTTGTGGACCCTTGCAACTTTACTACTAAAGCTAATTCGCCTACTCCTAAAGTGGAAATACATACAAGGCAAAAATTATCCCATTTTGGCCGCTATGTTGCGAAAGCGAAGCTATTTCGTCTAAAAAGTTGTGTCCCGGTTACCCGCGGCCGGGCTGGAGTGTTCATATGGGAAAATTTTCATCTCGGTTACCGAGATCTCGGTCGCAAAAACCCGAGATCTCGGTAACCGGGCCAGCCTGGCTTCTCATATGAACACATCGAAGTTTTCACGAAGGAAAGAGAAGCGAGGCGAGATCTCGGAAACCGAGCCAGCCCGGTTGCCCGGGCTCATATGAAGAGGCCCTGAATCGATTTGATGAGTTTGCGATACTTAAAGAAATGCCTTCGTGCATAATCGACCATGACTAACACAGTGGTAACACTGGTGACAATCGACATGACGAGACTCATTAGGAAGTGGCTGTGACGACTAACAATTGATGAAGAATTTAAAAATAAAACTTTAAAAACGTGTTGCCAACCTTTGCAATGATTTTCCCTTGGTTAAATTTCTTATTTCCATCCTGCCTGTATAAGATGTTGGTTGAACGCCAGTTTTACTGATAAGCTCAGCGCTAAATCTTGCTCTGCATAGTATCACTTAGACTTACTTTATATTATAGTAAATTTTCAAAGTTAAATTAATGCTACCAAAGACGTTGATGTCAAAGAAATTGAACTCAAATTTACTTACTGCAGGCAGATGCTACATGCACGGATTTCTATGATCTGCTATGAGGTACGTCCGAGTTTGGTGACAGCCAGTGTTTTATATGACCCATAGTGAATAGAAAACCCATGGTATGGAGGTTATCCCGTGCGGGCAAAAATGAACTTAACTCTTCTTCCCACAAACGAGTCACAAAAGTGGATTCTTCTTTAATTTAGTCCGCTGAAAATATTTTTTAGTTCCGCTTGTAAATGAGTTATAGATTTTCTTAACGGCCTCTTACGTATATCTTTGAATTACGAATGAGTTCACTCAAGAGATCAGTTCACTTTCATATATAACGACCAGTGTAAATTCCTCGTTGCTAGAGCTTTCGCACGATTACTTTTTTATTAGGTGACCTGGAAAATTATGAAAGCATGGGCATTGATTTTCGCTACAGTGCAAATTAAAAAAAAAAATGATAGGTTTTGTCGCTCTCAGCACTGTGTTTCTTAATTTATTTAGTTATCGTTATTAATTTATATAGTCATCGCCCTATTCTCGTTTTTACTAAGTCAGTCAGTCTCTCAGTCACTCAGTCAGACAGTCAAATTTTTATTCGAAATAAAGTAAGAACTCGTTTTAATGGAACCGAATGCGACTACTGAACCTTATTGCCCTTTGGAGGCTCATACTTTATTTTTCGCATGATAAATTAGTGCAGAAATCTGATAATTTGATTTAACTAAATGAATAAAATAACATTGTAAAATGGCGGCACGCTATTCCGCTTATAACGACATAGAGCAGTGAATTAGTTACGAAATAGAAATAGTTAGTTCCTGTTTGCTTTTAAGTGTACAGTCTGCAGACTTTCGTCAGACAATCTTATATTTGTAGCAAAGAAGCATTGATATAAAACGGTATGTTTACGAATCATAATTATATTTTTAAATCAACATGGAAGTAACGACGCAATAACTATTGTACAACATTTGTGTGACGTCACATGTTGGTCCCAACCTGTTAGGACAAATATAGTTCTTTTGTTTTCGTTAAAGAGTTGACGTCAAACATTACAGCACTTTCGAATACACTGCTACTTTCGTCACTGAACTCATGAAAAGAAGCTGAATTTTTAAAGCATGATTTTTGACCATGAATGGGCACAGCGCTTTTACTGGTCACTGAGTCGAGCAATTTGCTCTCTTTTTAGCCGTTTGGCAAGATTTTCAGTCCTAACCTGTACTGACTTTAGTATAAGAGTTTTAAACATGCAAATTTAGCAAGAAGCCCTAATTGAGATGTGTCAATGAAAAAGACAAATTTCGTTGATGACACTGGCTCGCGGAATGAAAATTCAACTCCATCGCGCTATCGTCGAACGATGTTTGTTAATATAATTTAACTCTATTGAAGTCAGCTCGTGGGAGATACTCGAAGCAATTTATGAATCGCGAAGTGTGTTTGTGTATGTAGAGGTCTATGTAGCTGAGAAAAATATAGAATTTACGTGAAAGGTCTTATTCAAAACACTGGAGAGTGTTAATTCAATATTTTGAGTGTCAAGCGATTACAAAAATAATTCTAAATTTTAGTTGACGAATCTCCCCTTTGTTTAAGCCAACGAATCACCACGTCCTCGTTCCTTTCAAAGTTTATCTTTAGACTCATGCAGGTTCGGCCTCAATTCAATCAATTGAAATAGACTTATTGCCTGGTAGTCAGAAATAATTAAAAAAAGAAAATTCAGAATTTATTCAAACATTATTTTAAGCGGAATAGTTTGTTGTGTTTTTAATTGTCGAGAGAGATACTGTTTGAAACTTCTCCCAGCGGAGATGAAACATTGAATCGGCGCTGTTTGTTCCAAGAAATTAGCCAGAAAAACATCAGTACTTTGCAGGAAGCTCTAGAAATGTTTCGACAATCATTTTGCCGGATCTGACTTGATTACTTTTCAATGTTTAAAATTATCATAAAGGCTATTTTGGGTTGTGAGAACATTGCGTTCAGTACTTCCGTCTGGGTAAACGTGCGGAACCTCGTTTAAAATAGTTCCTTAGAATTATTTATAGTAGCTCTTTTATTGTTATCTTCAAATGAAGTTTAAGTGCAATACATTCAAATAATCCTTTATATCTTTTTCTTCAGTTGATTTTTCCATGTGCCTGTCTTATTCTAAAATTGCTGAAGGTAAACCGAGTAAAAAATAATGGAATTATCGATACTAGTTGCAAATAGAATTGCGATAAAGGCCATTTTATTTCAGTCATGGACGAAACGAATGAAATATAACTAACACTAGCGAAGATTAAGGATTTAAGCAAGTTCATATATTGACCTGATTTTCTAAACTGTTTTGGAAATCCTTCACCAATTTTACGCTTCCATGAAGAAAAACGGTTAACGGGAAGTTCTTTACCTCTGTGAATGGCTGAAGCCTCAAAAGCTAAAAATACCTAGCACCTTCCTCTTCCTTCTGTGAACGGAATGATTTTGTTTACACAAGAACCCATGCCGCCGCTCGCTGTTCATAGTTAAGGCAATGAAGAGTTATCTAGAAAATATCGCCGATTTTATGCTATTGAGGGGCCGCAAAAACGGCCCCAGAGCCAAAAAATTTGGGTGGCCATAGCGACACCGACCTTATCCACACAGGTCATCCTCGATAACAACAGTTAGAAAATGCAACATTTATCACCTAACTTCTTACAACACTTATGGGAGCGGAACATGAGATAGATTCGATAACCAACTTAATAATTACTAAATTGAACTTCAAAAGTACACGAGAGCGTAACAAAGTAAACTACCTGTCCTTAGAACTAAAAGCAATGTGTCAAATGTGAACAGAAGAAATTGAGCGGTAAGGAAGAACTACGCATGCGCAGAGCAATCAGCGCTCAGCAACCGCCAAACTCACTGCAACACCAATCTGGCTAATCGCACTAAAACACTTCCCGTAAAAATGAGCTTGCGTCATTAACAGGCTTATAATAAATCAAAGGTATACTGTTCCTTATAGCACAAAAAAGGGGGAAAAACGAGATAAATCCAGTAAGAGAAAATTGTATTATAATTTACTGGTGAAAAGTCCAAGATGTTTCGAAAAACAGGCCCTCTACTGGGGCCAAGAACTAAAATAAATACACAAGTTAGAACGCTTTAATTCTAAAATACATGCAAAAGAAGAAGAGAGGTAGGCCAGTGAGAGAGCAGAGGCAAAAGAAGAAGAGAATAGAGGTAGTCTGAACCTTCCTCTTTTGTTATTGGTTTTCTCTAACGCATAAGAATAAGCAACACACACAGTAATGTGCTGATAACTAGCACTTTTGTTAGTAAATTTCCCTGAGAATACAGCCGGATTTCCGATTTTTAATTGTTTCACGTCGCCGAAAACAACTGCAGGGTACCCCAGACGGAGCTTCACGTTATGAAATGTCTACCCCTCATTTTCGCCGGCATGTGATCAAAGGAAACGCGAGGTCTGGGAAAGAGAATGAATTTTAGGACGTAAGACTGGGTGTGTTTAAAACACGAAATGGCGAAATGACGAAATGGCATTAACTGGTAAGAGTCAATGTGGGATACGGTTACCCTACGCAATGGGCCATTTTCGAATTTTCTTTAGCCTCTTCCTTAAGGCGAGTCTTGGTGCCCATCCTTTCGTCTGAAAATGACATTCCATTCACATGCAAATTAAACTCATTTCATGAATGGTTGTGCACCAGGCCTCGCTTTGATAGGGAGGCTTAAGGCAACTCGGAAATGGGCTAAGTCAGTGATATTTAGGCTAACCGTAGTGCTATTTAGGCTAACCAGAGAGCTATTTAGGCTAACCGTAGTGACGCGCCCCGTTAGCGACTTTAATTTACGCTACGGCGAGGTGCTACTACGGTTACGTTAGCCGTGAGGGACTCGGCTGACAACGGTGTTTTGCCCGCCAAACTCAAATGATTAAGATTTTGCCGTGCGGCAACGGTATGTGCAGTCTCTACGTGTCTTTACAAAAGTGACTACTTTCAAGGAAACCAGAGATTATTCTACTTTCATACGAAATAGGCTTGATTAATGACAATGATTTCCTTCTCCTGTATCCGTCTTACATCTCCCAGAACTGAGATTTGCCTTTTAGAACTTGATAGAACCGCCTGCAATTCCAATCACAAACACTGATATAAAAAAGCTCGATTTCAACACGGACAGGTTGTTCGTACAATGATTACGTGATAAGCCCGAAAACACAAAACTCTCGATTATAATAATATACATTTTGAACAGTAATAAACAATTATTGCTCAGCTTAGTACATACGAAGTTTTCTTATCTACGGCTGTTCGGCCCGATACTAATATGACTGAATCGATCATCTCGCGGTAGGTGTTAAAATCGTTCAAATTTTCTGTACAAATGACAAAGAAACAATGATCTTAGAACTGATTTTTATAATTGAGAACTTTATCTTCAAACTAGGCTGTTCAAACGGTGAAAAAAGCGTTAAAATAAGAAGTAAACAGCAAGATTATACTCACGTAGTGAAGAGTACGTGAAACCAGTAGTAGAAAGCAAGGCTACGGCGGGAAAGCCGTACTGGTACGCGCGTCATGACGTCACCGGAGGCGATCTTCACTATCTGCCGCCGTTCTACAGCCTAGCCGTACCATATCTTAAAGTCCCTATTGTTTTGTGAGTGTGTGGTGAAGAGGATAGGCGGTGACAACAAGGGACCCGGAGCAGTCGAGAATAAAAATGTCCACGCAAATTAATAGTGAAAAAAGTAATGAATTTTAGATTTTCTCGAGATGTGTTGAAAATATTCCCTTGACCTCAATTTTGCCAGGTTTCTCTGACCAAGGTAAATGCAAGCATGAAACGTAATTTTACCGCGCAGAACGTTTCACTAGTTCTTGATTTAATATCAAAAGAAATGTGAATTTTTCGCGCTCCCGCTTTTCCATTGGCGTTGTTATTGCTGCAAGGAACAACTTATACCGTTTTTTCTCTTTGTTTCATCGGTTTGGTGTAGTGGACACAATATTTAAGGGAGACAACCGAGTAATTATCATTCTTGTTAATGTTCAATTTGAAATGTGACTTACACTGCGTAACACGCCACTCTAGCTGAACTGGCCGTTTTTAAAACAGGACGGAAGCGCTCACGGCTGAATGGAGGCTAAAAGCTTACACGACAGAAGAATGTTAACAAACTTAAAACGACTAACCAGATCAGTAGCGGTTTGAAGAGCGACAACATTCCTGTTCCACGTCGACTGTTAGATTAAGCTGGCTTGCTCACGTTTTAAAACAAAAGGTGGCAAATTGCTACGAAATGAAGTTTTGTCCGTTGTTTCGTTGGTTGAATATCTCTCGTTATCACTGGTCGCCAGACAACGGTGCGAGCTATTAGCTATTTGAAATAATCGTTTTTCGAAAAGTGTCGAAAAATTAACCCGTTTTTGTTTTGAAAACGGGAGATTAACCCGGTAATATTATAACAACATTTAAGGGAACTTTTTGATAAATTAGTTATATCAAATAACCAAATATCGTCAGGGCGAAAAGTATGAACATGACTTATCACACGATGAAAAAGGTCATCTAATTTATGTTAACATTAAATATTCTGCGCCTCATCCGTCGAGTATAGGCTGTATATTTCTCTCACTCTAAACCCAGTGGTCGATATACCGTGTTTTAATAAGAATGACTGAGAACTTGCTACAAATTGACGTTATTATCTTGCATTGGAAAAAAGCCTGCAATGTCTACAGCAAAGAAAATTATCAAATGACTAAAAGGATTTCAATTTCACCAGAATGGCATTTTGATCTCGACATCCGTTTTCAAAAAATCAAATTCTATTTCCATCCCTCTCCCCCAAAACACTTGTTCTGTGGTATCTTTTTATCGAATTTATTTGTGTAGCTGTTGGTATGTGGTAATATAATATGTAGATTAGGAATTAGAACATCTGATTCCCATCCGGGACACTGTCTTTTAATAATCCACGTTGCGGACGCATCATATTAGGTATAAATTTTTAGTAACCTGGAGCGAAAAGAACACATAAAAAGCTTTGGAATCTTAAAGGAACTGGTATAATATTGAGTCAGTGAGTAAGTAAGCCGAAATTCGAGCTAGTTGTAGTTCAAGATTTACCAAAACTGCTAAAGTTCATAGTGAAACAAATCCCAATATTGCAAAAGGATGTCAAGTACAATTCATCGAAGTAAAAGAGGCGAAAAAAGGCTTGGTGGAGTTCTTACTTGTAATCAATTTTGGCCCCTGTGCGTTGCTGTTACAGTATAAACCTTTAGATCTGAGCCCCGCTACGAGTAGGGTATCACAGAAGACGTCAAAATGTGGTAAGAGTATCAGTAACACACTCTGCTATCGCCTTGTGTGCCACTTTTTTTATTCTCACAGTGACGTCATCTGTGATCAATTGCTGCACAGACGCACTGCAACATGGAATCTATTTAATAATTTGTATTCCTCTGAAAACTTCAACCGGCAGAAGGCAAAGCACTAAGCTTTTGACAACCATGGCCAAGGAGTTGAACTGTGCTGTAGTGGTAAGAACGGGAGTTGAACATTTTAAGGGCAGCACCCCCAAAGTTTGTGGTTCTGGTAGTTGGATCAGAAGGTCCTACATTTCTCTCCATTACGCATTTCCTTGCACAGGTCACCGGCCACTGGCACCTACTTTACAAGCTCGCACTTATCTGGCAGTAAATATAAACGTAACCAGGAGCTCCTGACGTAACTCATACATTCAAAATCAATTCAAATTGCAAAATGTAATTGCCACTATCTAACACGAATATAATAACAGAAAACTGAACAAAGATTGAGAAAGAAAAAGAGTTTTAATGTTTCATCAACAGACAAAAAAAGCAATGTTATACAGGATTGTTTTACACAAAGTTATATAATCCAGGCACAAATGAAGAAGCCAGCAGCAAGGGAGAATGGTTCACTTTTAACGACCATACCTAAAAACAATCAATAAAACAACATTATTTGAGTGTCTGACGAAAAACGTATTCATTTATTCAGTCGTACAAATTGATAGCCAGATTTCCTTTCAAAGTCTTCTTTCACAAGTTTTATTTGCTCATGTAGAGTAATAAAAAAGTTTCCTTTCTCCTTGAGAGGTAAAGTGACTTGCCAAGGCAAAACCTTTCATACTTATTTGTCATATACTCAAACATATAAAACTTTGCTGTATGCCAAGAAAATATGCTGGCCTGTGAATAACTTGAGTTTGTCATTCAAAATCTGGTTTAAAATAGCTCACAATAATACATAATTATGTAGCCACATGAATCCTTGATCCTTTCTGGTCATTTATTGAAACTAGCTTGGGTTCTTAGCTATGCTAACAAAACTAAATTTTTCTTCAATCAAAATAAAAAATGACGACAAAATAGTTCAAGATAGGATGACCATGCCCTTCACAAGAGCCAATCAGGCTAAATAGCAGAAAACTCGCAAGGATAGTTTTTGATTCGAGCAAGTTACTTACTTTTGGAATTCCCATTCTCTGTTGTCCAGTGGACAGACTTGACGAGTCTTCAACCAGCGAGAGATGCAGTGAAAGTGGAAAGCATGCTACAAAACAAAGTTAACATATTAGTGCAGATTCTGTCTCAGGTCACAGGGGAGTGCAGCATTTGAACAGCTTACATTATGGAAAAAAAGCAGTAAAGTTAACATGATAAGTTCCCTTATTATCCCCGGTGAAAACTACATTGAGCTCACTATCTCTTTTCCGATTGGCTGAAAGTGTACTGTGAATTTTCGAATTCAGCGCCTGTGACGTCATCTAGCTACAGATTATACAATAATCATGTCAAGGACACTCAAGGTCACATGGGTAATCACGTCTTCTACGACTAGGGTGCATGATTTCTAAGGATAATCATGTCAAGTTCGCACTTTGTGTAGTTTGCAGTCAGTGAAGAAGCAAAAACATGACTTCCATTTTTTTTTTCGTTCAATGTATAATAAAACAATTATTAGATTTGGTTTTTGTGATATCCAGAATAATCAAGGTCTTGGTAAGGGTTATCAGACTCAGCCTTCAGCTTTGACTGATAGCCCTTATCTCAACCTTGATTATTCTGAATATCACAAAAACCTCATCCAATAATAATTATAGTTTATAAACAGATGCTACAGAGTTTTCATATACCTTTTCAACCAAACAAACAAAGGCTGTACTGAGAGATTATGAAAGTATGGATCAAGTGCAGCAAGGTTTGTATAGAAAACATCGAGGGTCGGTATTCTCACAATACAGTCGTGAGAGTTTGCAAGCAGTTGTAGTTTACTGTTACAAAGAATTTGGCAAATCTTTTTAAGTGCTTTGGAGAACCTACAAATTTAATTAATTTCCTGCATATTTGTCTTTTGTAACCAGTGTAACCAATCTGTCAGTGATTGATGAAATCGTACATGCAGGACATGATAAAAGGGCTGTCTGATATCCTAGGCCTGGGCTAGTGAAGTGAATTGTCAAGATAGTGTTTTCTCATAACAGGTTGCCCAATGGGCAAGCAACACTAAATGCCAAAACAAAGCAGAATCCTCAATCCAATGTGTTCGGTGTGTCCTTTACCTAGCACCACCAGAAGGTCTTCTCAGGTCTTATAGTTTGGGTAGAGTACATGAAAAGTCACTGGAGTTTGAAATAGATGCAAATGAGGTGAGAATAATACTTTAAGGAGATCCTTGTTAACTACAGATTTAGAGCAGTTACTATGGGATTGGTGAAGGTGACATTCAGAGGAAAGCTATTTTTGAGCGTTTTGCAGTGCTAAATGGTGGATTCTATAAGTGAACGTTTGCTTTGAAAAAAAAATATGATTTTGTGTGCATAACTAGTGCCAGTCCCAAATTGCGCATTCCGATTTTTCTTATGAATCAGAAATAACTTAGCCTTCTTTATAATTGTACGCATGGAATTACTGTTTACGTGTAAAATAGGAAAGCTACAGTAGAAAGTCTTTTAATAAGAGTGTTTATTACCTGATAACTTTTATAAAAATGCGAATTTCACAAAATCCGTACATAGCATTAAGCATGTGGACACTCTTAATCTATTGACAGTGATTTAAATTTTCAGATTTAGATGCCTTTTAAGTTTTAAGTTTTTTTTTTCTATTCTGGTCACATGACTGGTCAAATATGGCAGTGATTTAAAATTTTGGCAGGACTCTCCAATGGAACAAACCTGCGCAAAAGGCTTATCCTTCAGTGGTCTGGTTTTCAACGTATGACAGTCAGCAACCTTCCATAGCAACCAATTCATGACCAATTGGTAGTTATGAAGGACCCCACTTAAAAGTCCAATAACTGATCTTTTTGAGCTGTTGCTAGAGAAACTTTGTTGTCATATAACTTTGTCACATTTCAACACTTCATAGTTGTTTCATGTGTTATAACCTTTTCATGGTCAGTAGCACCAATGATGAGATCATCAGGATATGCCCATGGTCATGTCAATAAGGCTCCTCAGCTTACAACTTTACTCGAATTTCTTCATTAATTTAGTATTTTAATTTAAATCCTCCTTTCGCTACGCATAGATTTTGTTTTATTTCTAAAAGGGCAGATTATGAGATATTCAAATATTGAAAATTTCATAAAAAGGCATGCATAGCAATTTTTCCAGGCTAACTGTTGAAAATTGGCTGGATTTACTTTAGCATTTAAAGAAATCAGAAGTGTCTCTAATACCTATCTGATGTTATCCTAACCACACTTGCAAGTACAGTTCACATGACTAACAGGATTATGACAAGATCAACCATACCAAGATAGTTTTTCTTTTTCTTTTGAGGCTGTTTTTTTTTTTTTTTTTTTTTTTTCACTTCTTTTGGTTTGGCTTTTACTTTGATACTTTGAATTTTGTGAAACACATACAAAATTAAAAAAATAACCTAAAATGTAACCAATTTGCAAGCTATTGGAATGTTTAAATTTCCCAAGCCTATGTGAGAACGGCCTTTCTGTAGAGGCTGATGTAATCAACAGGAAGTGAAATTTCACTTCCTCAGTACCCCATGCATTAATAACTTAATGGTCCCAAGACTTTTGAGTGTGTTGCATGTGGTGATATAGAACTTGAAACAGAAGAAGGCTACAGTCCTTCACTCATTAGGAACAGGAACTTGAATGTGAACTTTTACTCTAGCTACTTTCAAGATGAACTATAATTCTATGTACAAGAGCTTTCACGAGTAAGTTACAGCTTTCATATTTTGTTTTCACTAGAAAAAATCATGTTTCTGTTTGGAGGACCAAGATTGCCAACACAGTCTTGTTGATTGACGGAGAACAATGTGAAATGGTGGTTTCAGGGTACGCATAACTTGTGGAACTATTGTTGTCAACGGAGGTTGTAAAAAACTGTCTTCCCCGGATAGGAATTTCTTCATCTTTGCCTTTGAGGTAGATTTATACATTGTAAACAGCTTAGCAGTTT
Organism: Orbicella franksi; assembly: GCF_964199315.1. Lineage (NCBI taxonomy): Eukaryota > Metazoa > Cnidaria > Anthozoa > Scleractinia > Merulinidae > Orbicella > Orbicella franksi. The sequence goes on from NC_138153.1 coordinate 19,981,085, forward strand.
TAAATGAATTGAAAATGTGGCTTACAGCCTAAATCTAGTCAATACAAATTTAAATTTCGCACTCTGCATGTTTACAGCCAATAAGTCAGAATGTTGTATATTTAATTAAAGAATTAACACGTTGAAGTTCAATGGCAAGTTCTGCATCTGGCCAACTGTTTTTTGCCTACTCCTTGCATGGATCGTTACTAAACATTGTCTGATCAAACTACATTTGGGTTCCTTGACAGCTTCTAGTTTGTAATACTTACATTACAGACACCCCATGCTACAGTGCACTCTTCACTAGTTGCGGAGGCCTGGTTAGCTTGACATTCTATACCTAAAGAAATGAATAAATAAATTTATAGATTATAGCCAGGAATGTTGCTGAATTGAGTCTTGTGAGAGTGCATCCAGGGCTCTATAGATTACATACAGTCAGCAACCATGCAAATCTACATACATAATACACTCGAATTTTGGCCTCACATGAAGATGATAAATATATCCTTTATACACAAGACGTATAATTACCAGTTAAGGGCCTCATGTACGTTCTAACATAACATTTCATGGCATACTTAACTTAAGCAGTGCTCAAAATTAGCGGTTGTCTGGTTGTCCGAGACGACTAAAAATTGGCCCAGACAACCATTTTCTTTAAAATCAAAGGCCTGGTTGTCTGAAGAAAATAACACCAGAACACCCAGGAGAAATTGAAGTACTTACATGTACTGTTACTGTGGAGTTTAACCGAATAACAAAGTAAAGGTATGTAAAAGATTTAAATCTGGTGTTTTCATTCGTTGATGGACGCCGCAAACCACGTTTTCAAACCCAGGCCTCCCCATGTACTACCCAAAGTATTGTGCATGGCATGCAGGTAATCATTCTTTTCTGAGACATCCTGGAAAAGTACTTCGCAAGTTGTCAAATATATATTTACAGGTAAGACTAGTTTACCTAGATGGTACAAAATGCTGCTGAAGGGAAGAAGTGTCAATGCAGAGCAGGGTTGTAACGATACAGAACTCAGGATTGTCAGCAACAGTAACAAACTGGTTTATTTAACTTCTCAGATTACAGCACTTGGCTGCATGTAGCACTAAACCTGCTAATAAGACTCATTCCATTTTCATTGTTCTCTTATAGACGAAACTTATGCTCTTATACAAGTACACCTGGAGTTTCCTGAAACTTCTCGAAGGAATTAAATAGCATTGTTGCATGGTTTCTAAATTCAAATATTACATGAGAAACATAACATTCCAGAAGGTTTTAGGTCGCAGCTGAACGACTTCTGGTTCAAGATTGTTAATAATGACAACAAGCCGTAATTTTTGTGAAGGATTTGAATGAAATATATTCTTCCTCCATGGGATTTCCAAAATGTTGAGTATAGTTGTGCAGATAAAATATATAACTGGTAACGGTAAAATCTGCGACTTTTAAAATAATATTAACTTCAACAGATTGCAAATAACACTTGATGATTATAGGGAACTCTGCTTCAAACTATAAAACAGATGCCTGGTTATAAATTAGGGAAGCAGGGATGGCGCAGTGGTGAGAGCACTCACCTCCCACCAATGTGGTCCAGGTTCGATTCCGGCCCGGTGCCATATGTGGGTTGAGTTTGTTGTTGGTTCTCGCCTTGCTCCAAGGGTTTTTCTCCGGGTTCTCCGGTTTTCTTCCCTCCACAAAAACCAACATCTCCAAATTCCAATTGGACCAGGATAGAGGACCCACATGAAAACCAGCTAAGGCTGATGTGGAATCCTCTCTAAATATTGTAATTTATTTATTTATTTAATCAAAATTGCGCTTTTACATCAAATGGTTTAAGCCCCAGCCAAACGATCGCAACATGTCAACGCAACATATCACAACATTATTGGGCGCAACATGTTGTGTTTGTTTGGCCACCATGTTGTGATGTGTTGCAACATGTTGGGTGTTGTTGGCCAAACACACACAACATGTTGCACCCAACAATGTTGCAATATGTTGCGTTGACATGTTGTGATCGTTTGGCCAAGGCTTTACGTCTACAAATCTAGTTTTTTGAATTCTAAAGGTCTCTGAAGAGTCTCTTGGCCGAGACGAAATGCCACGTCAGACTAGCCACGAACATTTCACAAGTATTTGACAATTGTTTGCTTTTGTATAAATTTAACTCGTGAACGTACAGTTGGGAATCCTTCTGTGATAGAGGGCCAGACTGTCAACATCAAGAATTTGTGAACGGGACTTTGGGCGTGATGCTCAACGAGTTTGCCTTTGAATTCTAAAGGTCTCTGAAGAGTCTCTTGGCCGAGATGAAACGCTGCGTCAGACTAGCCACGAACATTTCACAAGTATTTGACAATTGTTTGCTTTTGTATAAATCTAGTTTTGAGAGCTTTAATGGCTCCTTAATATTTATGGCAAGCAAACGATAAAAACTGACTGACTGACTTGGTTCTCTATCATGGCGGGCATCTTAGACCTACTAACTTCTTCATTTCTGTAAGACTGATGCTTCTGTTGTCCAGGCTCACTCACTGCGCAGCAATAAAGGACAACAAAAGCGTAAAAAAAAACAGCAACAAGCAAAAAAAAAAAAAAAAAACAGAACAATTTACGCAGCTGGAAAACCTCTTCTCCAAACAGTCTTCAAAGTGAGGGAGCACATGGAAAAGAGCACATGTTAATTTTTCCATTCGTGCATTACCACAATTCCTTGCAACTTTGATCTTAACACTACCGCAATTCCTTACCTTTTGCAAAGATGTGTTCAATATGACTTTTCCCTGATTAGAGAGCTGCCTCGCTAGTTCGATTCAGGCTCACTCACTGTGGCAGCAAAAATTCTGTAAATTGATCCAGGCTGTTGGAGAGTAGATAGCCACCTTTGGCGAAAATCGTCAATGCTTAATTCTAGAGTTGTGAACTAGGCTATTATTTAGAGTACTCAAATAGCATATGTTTCAAAAAACAGTGGAGTTTATTTTGTTTGCCTTTCCCCGCTATGTTTGATGGCCAGGCTTTTCATTGAAACCACAGACTTTTTGCTGTTGCTACTGTATTTCTCTTCCAAGGAAGTACTTTTGCTAAGCATTAAGTTGTCTATGTGAAATTGTGAACATCTCGAACAATGTTTCAAGGACGCCATTTCGCGCGACTTCGCATCATTTACGTCAAATAAAGGAGACAACATTCAACAACAACATTCAGGCAACATTCAGTTATGTGCAACATTCAGGCATTGTGATTTGTAACTTTATTATTTGAGTTAATGCATGACAGTTCAGACTCGACCTGTGAAAATAGTCATTTAACAATTTGTCTCGTCAGAACCTATAACTAGGCAACAAATTATAGAATTAATATTTTAAGGGCGATCAAGCAGTCATCAGGGTAACCAGAGCCGGGGGTTAGATTGTCCTGCATTTGGAATAAGAACAACTTGGAATTTTTTTTTTTAATTTCGAGCACTGCTTAATTAAGCTCATCCATACTGCGCGAAAAATAAAAAATTCTCTCTACCTAAAATACTCCGTGTCTGGCAGTGAGACTTAGAAATTTTTTTTTTTAAAAGTTAAGCAACATAAAATGGACGTTTCGACAGGCGATTCCAAGAGGAATCAAACCCGGGTCACCGGCCTGGTAAGCGATACTGATGACCACTGCGCCATCAAGACCGGCCGGCAACTTTCGGAATTTTTTAAGTATTTATAGAGTTACCCATAGTATTATTGAAAGCTAACCGTAAACAGGCTAACCGGAGAGCTATTTAGGTTAACCGGAGTGCTATTCAGGCTAACCGGAGTGCTTTTGCGGCTAACCGGAGTGCTTTTTAGGCCAACCGGAGTGCTTTTTAGGCTAACCGGAGTGCTATTCAAACGTTTTGACTGCCGGTTATTTTGTAATAGTCTACGTTATAAATCCCGTTATACTGGGTGCCGGGCTCACGAAAATTAGTATTCAACAATATAAACAAAGATTTGACATTATTAACTGAAATTTTTAAAAATAATTTTGACTGCCGGACACGGAGTATTTTGAAAAACCTGTCCGGCTGCCGGACATAGAGACACAGCGATATATTTTCTGTCGAATACTTACACAAATCCATGATGTGGTTCCTACAGATGGCACAGTTATCGACCACAATGTCTGGAAATATATATCGAATTAGTGCAATCGAGGACAAAATTGTTAGGTGCACTGTTTGGCATTAAAATATGACTTACCCCATGCCCACAAAGCAACAGCATTCCACTGCCATGAAAGAGAAAGAAATGATCAGTTTTAAAGAAAAAGAGAAAGTTACATAAGGTAGTCAGATATGAAAAATAACGATTGAGGAACACATTTACCTTTTTAACTTCGAATCTCTTCTTGTTGGAGCCTGAAGAAGTCGATGGAACTGCGGGAGAATCGACATCCATTCCCTCCGGTTCCGCCATCTTTCCTTTGATTTACGCAAGCTCAGAGGCTTGGTATCCTCGCCTCTTTACCATGCAGCCAAGCCTTCACAATCCAAGATGTCTGCCTTGGAGTTCAGAGGGAACAGTATATTTATTGACGCGTGACCATGTCTTTGTGTTTCTGCTCTTTTAGAGCCAATATTCTTTAGAAGATATACGGAAAGATGGCTGCTATAACTTGGTCTTTGCGTGGAAGTGTCAAACTAGCGAATGTTTATTCGTCGTTTTCACTGGAGACATGGAATCCGGTTGTTCTGGCCGCTATTTGTTCTCCAATGCGACAGCAGAAAAGGTTTATGTCCAAGCCTTTGCAAGGAAGAACAGTTCGAATTGGCTGTGCGTCTGGATTTTGGGGAGATTCAGTTTTGGCAGGTGAACTACCAAGGTCTAAGGTCTAATTAATAAATTAAAAATTAATTAATACAATTTTAACCGTACCTATTAGAATATCTCTGCACCCGCCACCGTATCCCCGCCCCCACTCCAGAAGAAAACGTTTGTAGGGAAAAACCAAGTCAGACTCTTCTGTGATCCGCAACAATTAAACCCTACAAAAAAAAGCAGTCACGCCGCGTGACTGCCTTTTTTGTAATGCTTCATTGTGCTACATTATGTCATTCAAACAAAAAAGTGGTGTTTAACTTCCAGTCCCAGTTCTAAGCTCTTTGAGTTAATTTCTTGTTGTGTTGGTGATTGTTGGTTTCCTGTTCATAATGATTCGTTTTTGTGCTCTCCTTCCACTGAGTACGGGTGCCTTTTTAATAAGCATTTCCCCGTAGTGTCATTTTTATGATGAGCACTCCTATTGCAATAAGCAGCTCCTCCAGGTAAGCACCCTATATTGAAAGTGACATTCAAGAAATGAACATACATGTGGGTAACTCGAAAACACTGACCCTGGGTCCGCGAACCCCACTATGGACCGGGTCTGTGGACTACTGTTACGGACCCCCTTTACGGACCACCCCCCAAAATAGAATAAAAATAAGAAATAAATATTTCATTATGGGTTGTCCAATAGATTACTCATATGGTGAAATTTCGAGTGTTACACTGTGCAAATGTAATTAACACACCCCCACCCCACCCCAAAATGCCTAAAAGTTGTTTTTAGTGTAAAGAGATGCTGATGACAAAAAGAAGGAAAGTTCTTAACTTTCATTCATGGCTCCATCTGGCTATGGGAGGTGTGTTTTTAGGTTGTTTAAGCTTGTTTGTATCTGTAATTCCGCTGAGCAGATTATGAAGCCTGGAACGAGTTCACGAATCCACACGAGAATGGGCTGAACAAAATGGCTCAGGTAAAAGAGCACAAATCTCAAGCCGGCTTCCCAGAGGCCTCCCAGAGGATTCCTGGGGGCCTCCCAGTCTTTTATATACTGTATGGCCACAGCAAAGGAAATGGTAATGTGTAATGATATAACTTGCGCCCAAGCCTGAACCCAAGAATGTTACATTTGCACGCTATAACGTTCGAAATCTTGCTGACACGAGTAATCTATTAGATAACCCGTAAGTGACATGTTTGTTTCTAATTTTTATTCTACTTTGGGGGGTGGTCCATAGAGGGGGTCCGTAGGGGTAGTTCGTGGACTGGTCCATAGGTAGTCCGTGGACCCAGTCTGTAGTGGGGGTCCACGGACCGGGGGTCAGTGTTTTCGGGTTACCCACATACATGTACATGTAGAAGAGATGATTAAACAGATGAATTATGAAATCTGCTTTTTCATCTGAACTTTATATTGAACTTCATGATTATCACAGACCTCTTGTTACAGTTCTCAACTTAAAGCATCTATTGTTTTCATTAACTATTGAACCAGAAATAAGCGCCCCATCCCTAATATGCACCCTTCTTTGGGCTACCAAAAGTAAATTAGTACCCTAAGTTCTTAATCAATCATCATAGTTATGTATATACCAGAATTTTTTTGTACTCAGCCATAAATTTGTTTCTTATCTCTGCAGCTCCACAGCTTGTTCGTGATGGAGAAATCAACTATCTTGTATCTGATTACTTGTCAGAAATCACTATGTCACTCTTGACTGCAGCCAAACACAAATCACCAGTATGTATGAACTTCAAACCTTGTTTTGTTTTAATCTCAAGCAAAGATTAAAAGTAGTGTACCTTTTTTAGTGTTCATCTCTGTTGAGTGTTGTGAAACAATTGATTTTCAACCACAAAAAAACACAGACCCAGCCCCACTCAGATATGATTGTCTGGTATATGCCAAGACCTTCAGTTTAAAACTTAAAATGGCACTGTAATTATCAACTTAAACTATGAGGCAAATTAAGTATTTGAATATCCCAATTTGAAAACTGACACTCTGAGAGTTAGCTCTTTGTCAATTAACAGGGCTCAACACTAACGGTAGTCAACTAGACACAGACTAGTAGATATTTAGTTTTGGCTAGTAGGTTTTCAATTTCCACTAGCCACTTTGGCTAGTCAACAAAATGAAATTGGCTGAACTAGTTTCTGTCTCCTTCAAGGAAGACAAACACAAAATTTACACTTTTCTCGGAAACAAGGTCAGAATTTCCTTGTGGACATATCATGGTACTGGGCATGTGCTGTTCAGCACGTATGCAAATTTAAGTTTGTCTACTTTTTGCTGGGTGGTACGTAAACAGGGAACTGAACGTGTTACTTTTGTTGAAAAAAATATTTGACAAACAAGACAGCATTTTCTGACAGCACACACCAATGCTCTTGTTTGTCACAAACTTTTTTTTCATGCGCAAAATAGTGCAGAATTGTAAAGGGGTAACATTTCATTTTAGCGTAAACAATACATGGGTGATTTGTTGTTGTATGCATACTTACAAACTTTACCTACCACTACAGAAATAATTAGATGAGAAAGAGTTATTTCCCTCGACATTTAAACCAGCAGCTTTTAGCAGTCGAATTTCACCAATGACAGTTTACAGTATTGTTCAGATAGCTGTTTTGCTTTTGAAACATTTCTGCGGTGCCTGTCTGTGAAGAAGTCTCGACAGTTTTTACAGTTACTTCTTGGGGGTCTTGATATTATTTTTTCCAAGGAAGTCTCAGAGAAAAACAGAGTCCTGAAAGTCTTTTCGGGAACTGGAACGTTTTTGAAACTAGTTTAAGTACAGTATAATTACCAACGTTCTGTATTAAAGACAGTCACTTGAGTTGTGCTTTCTAGTCTTGCCAGTAATTCTGTTGTTATTGGACCTACCTGAAATTTTCGTGATACATTAATTTGCGAATTTCGTGATTTAAATAAAATCGCGAAAATAAAGTGACGTGAATAAGTAAGTGTAACTGGCGCCCGTTTTATAAAGCTCAATTTGGTGTAGAAACTTTCGTAGAGCTCTACGACTCTACATTTTCATCACCAATCTCCTCCTACATGTTGGAAAGATACATTACCTCCTACTTCATAGCTTTTACTGTAGTTGTGTATTGTTACTATGGTTACCTGCCTATTTCATAACATTTGTTTTCAATTTGTAGCATATTCCTCTCATATATCTCATAAATATTAAAGTATTATTATGGTTTACAGTGTTTTAATCGTTTTCAATTTAAAATTCTGAATTGAGTTTACCCTCTACCATCTACACTCTACGTTCTATGGTTCTATGTATGGGCATACAGGCTTACAGTCATTGTAACAAAATTAAAGGGCTCAGGGAATGTTTAGTGTTATTACGGTTTACAGTATTTTAATAATCTTTTTAATGTACAATTCTGTATTGAGTTTACCCTCTACAGTCTACAGTCTACCCTCTAAGCCCATTTGCTTGGAAGGTTATTGGAATTTTTAATTTTTTTTTTTTAATTTGTTAATTTTTTAATGAAGACTAGTGAGCAGTACAAAGGAAGACTTCTTGTAGTTGTAAGCTTTTCCATTTATTTCCGCCACGCTTCGTCTCTACCTGAGACTTCTTTGGGGAATGATTTAAGTGTGCCTAAGTTTAACTTCCCATGGAAGTGAATAACTGCTGAAACATGCTGTAAACGGACGTAGCCTCTAAGCTAGTTTAGAGAGTAGTAAAAAATTCTTGAACTGATAAACTCGTAAACACGTAGAGCGTAGAGCATAGATAGTGGAACATGGAGTGTAAGGGCCATAAGAGTGTAGCATGTTGACCGTACATAGAAGAACATATAGTGTAGAGCGTAGTCAGGGTAAACTCAATACAGAATTGTAAATTGAAAACAATTATCAAAACACTGCAATTCGTAATAACACTCAACATTCCCTAAGCGATATAATATTTGCTACAATAACTATACACCACTACACCTCTACAGTGTATGCATATCCGAGAGAAACGGAGCCTAAACATTCAAAATACTAACATAAAGTCGTAGAGCTCTACAACAGGCTGGGTATGAGTAAGTGTATGGAACACAACACATTATGTTACTGTTGACATATAGTACCACCATTGAGTTTTTGTTACTTTTGACATTATTGTACCTTTGATAAAGTCAGTTTACTAAATTCAAAGACATTTATGTTAAGTAACATTGCCAAGGAAATAAATTTTGTGTTACTCAAAAACGCGAAGTTAAAGTGATTCAAAATACAAAATTTTTGCAAAATCGCCGAATTTAAGTGTTGCAAAATATGTGGACCCCCAAATCGTGAAATAAATGTGTCACAAAAATTTCATGTAATAAGGTAGCCAACCACAATGCTTGGCTAGTAAAAAAAAAAAGTTTTAGCTAGTAACATCGAAGTTATCACCAACCACTAGGCTAGTAAGTTGAAAAGTTAGTGTCAAGCCCTGATTAAGGCAATGAAAAAAAATTTTGCTACGGTGACTAATATGAGTAAGTTCAATTTTCACGGTGTTTCGTTGAAATGGAACCTCTGTGTCAGTTGCATGTAGTTAATAGAGGTTGGAATCTGTGAGGAAAATTAATCGATGCCAAGGACCAAGGAATGTTTAGTTCACTCTTTCAAAAGCAGCTGCAAATTAAAGCAGGAATTAACTCTCGCAATCAGCCAAGAAAAAAGAGTCAGACCGTGTTGTTCTTGTACCTTTTGGTACATCATTTTTATACAGCACTAATTCTTAAAAAAAAAAAAGACCAAACAAAGAAAACAGAAAAAAAAGAAAAATTTAACTTGACCTGGACTTGACTTGAGACTTGAACTTTACTCATGCTTTGATATATAACTTGGTTAATTTATCTTTGATTTTTAACTTCAAGTCGATACTTACTAGATATAGTAAGTGTTTCGCTTGCCTGCCGAGACAGCCAAACAGTTTCACAAGAGGCCTATCACTTTATTCACGGTATATAGTTCTATTACCTATTAATTATAGAAGCCTGTAACTTGATATGTGCCAAGCCATTACGTTATCTAATTCTCTGATTGATTTGTCTTTTGATCATTAATACAGTACTTAGCAATAAAAAGTCTTAAATATAAATTCTTTGTTTTATTTTAGACTTTAGGGTATGCCCCTGACTTTATACAGGCTGTGATGAAACCACTCATTAAACCTATTAAACGAAAAGGTGGGAAATGTATTGATGTAATGAAACTATCACTGAATCAGAGGCTATTGATCAGGGGCAGATTTTGGGTAGGGTGGGTGCTTTTGTCCCCCTTTTTCCTTTTATTTTTTCTAATTTTTGGAAAAAAAGAAGCATATCTTGGAAAATTGATTTTTCATTCAGTTTGTGGGCACGGTTGTACTCTGCCACAATTCTTTGGCTTCCTCTTTCTGAATTTTCTGGATCCACCCCTGCTGATGGTAGGCTAGACTCACAGAACTACAATTCACAAGGCATCTTTTAGATGAGCTGTGTAATCAGTCAGTAGCTTAGCCATCTGTTCTGAAGCTTCGAGTCAAGCTGGATATTCTAATTTGCAGGTATTCGTGTAGTGAGTAATGCAGGGGGTGTCAATCCACATGAGTGTGCAAATGCTTTGTTGGCCGTGGCAAAGGAGGCCGGTACTGACTTGAAAGTTGCTGTTGTCAGTGGAGATGATCTTATGGCTGATGCTGAGGAAATAAGGCAAGCTGGTATCAAAGATATGGACAGTGGACAAGACTTTCCAGGAAATATTGTGAGCATGAATGCATATTTGGGGTAAGAAATAATTGATCACGTATAATACTATTTTAGTAATACCGTTCTATGGTATATCATTATTTTTTTCAGATTTTCAGACCATGAAGCCCCAATCACTTTGCCACCATGAATAATGCATTGTGGCAGTAGGCTCATAACAATTTCTTAAGTCTGAGAACTGTTGGATATAAATTTTTAGCTGGTTCCAGGAGAACTGCAAACTTTTGTTGGGTTCAACATTTTGTTTTGCTCTTCAGAAAAGTAAAAGTTCACTGGCTACCTTAATTGAATGTGGCATTTGTCTAGTAATTAGAAACAACATAAAACCTGGGAGAGTCGATCTTGCTGTTGTCAGTTGTCTGCATGTAAAATGGTGAATAAGGAACAAATGTGCTAATTACAAAAAAATTAGTGTTGTTTAGGCAATGGTTTAGAGTTATTGTCTTATTCATTAGTGTTGGCAGTGTGCCATGATTAAGTTTTTCAAACTCAGAAATTTCCTTTCTCAATTACACTGACATTGTCAAAATCATTAATCAAGAATGGTTATTAGACTATGCACGGGGAGAAACATTGGAATCTTTTTTGCATGTTTTTATATTCTTCCAGTCTTGCCAATACAGTATCCTTAAGACAGTCTGCATATTGAATTTTATAGATCACATTAATTGGAAGATCAGTTGGTAGCCTGAACTTTGGAAGTGTGGGAGACTAATGTGATCTATAAATTAGATTAATCCTTGTGGAGACAGTCCCTGAAGCTATAATTCTATAGCAAGACTGGAAGGTGTTTTTCTACAAGGAAAACAAGGACTCATCTGGAATGTAAAAACATGCAAAAGAATTCTAATATTTCTGTCCATGCATGGTGTAATAATAGTTATTATTCTACTGATTTTATCAATGCCAGTGTAATTGACAAAGGAAATTTTTGGGTTCAAAGGCTTAAGAATCATGGCACACTGCTAACACTAACAAAGCAGAAAATAGCTTTAAGTCATGGTTAAACAGTACTTTATTAGGACATTTGTTCCTTTTTTTAATTACTGTTTTGCATTTTTTTTTTTCACACTTTTGCTTTGCATTATTTTAATTTTCATCTCATGCTTTTTTGTGTTAGTTCTTTATGACTCTAGACTGGAGACCAAGCTTTCCTTTTTTTCTCCTTTCCTCTTTATTCTTGATATTCTCAGTAAAACTCAGTCTGCAATTTTTTAAAAACTGCACCCATAGTTGACTACCTGCAGGATCAAACTTTTCTCATTTCTTAAGCTGTAAGTTGTAAGTTCTAACTAAGCTGCTTCCCTGAGGGACTAATTAAACTAACTCAGTAATCCATGAAGAATAATTTTATCCACTGCATCTGCTTCAATAAAATAAACAGGTAGGGTTTGACTTGTCTGTTATTGGGCAGTTGAACTGCTTGCTGTTGTTTCAGAACATAATTATTAATATTTCTTTCTGGAATTTGGAAGCTCTCAAAGATGACCAACTTGTACCTTTTCAGTGGGTTTTCAATAATGAGTTTGCCCCCATTCTAGTAAATGACTGGCTTAGGTCACAGTGACTTTTCCCCACAACTTATATGGTCATTTACAGAGCTTTGTCTCTATGTCTAAGATGCTAGGAACTTAACATGTACATGTTCATGACTTATTTAAGGAGTTTTTGTTTGGGTACTCTGTAATGCTTCACTCAGTTAATGACCAGATGCTAGTGGAGAGAAACATTGCAGTATCGCAATCTGAACAATGTCCTTGAGTTAGACTAATTATAACTACAGTCAAACCTCTGTGAAGTGTCCCCCCTCGGGGAAGACGGGAGGTGACCACTTACAGGGATTCATGAAGAATAAGCATGAGTTTATTCAAATACAAACATGCTTTAAGGCAACATGGAATCACTTGAAGTGGTCCTTTTCTATCCATCATCGCCTTTTCCAAAAGAAAGTCAATCTACATGCATTAAACTTGGGTGGCTGCTTAATAGGGGTAAGGACAATAGAAAACCCTTGCCATGATTACCAAAAGGTGGCAGTGGCTGCTTAATACAGGTGGCTGGTTATAGGGATTTATTTTGAGTACACTTATTTTAATGACAAAACTTCTGTGACTTTGATGACTGTGTACTTAACAGGGGGTGGCCACAGAACAGATGGCCTCTCAACAGAGGTTTGACTGTAGCACCACTGTCAGTGCATATTAAGAGAAATTGAATTCTTTTGCTTCAAGAAATTGCCAGGTATGTCTTTTTTTCCATTTAGATCTTTAATTACTTTTTTTTAAAACAGAGCTTTTCCTATTGTGAGAGCATTAGAGCATGGAGCTGATGTTGTTGTTACTGGACGATGTACCGACAGTGCACTGGTGCTTGGACCTCTCATGTACGAGGTAAAATAGCTACTTATATATAAAAGTTTTTTTGTGGGCCTTTGGCAAACTATACATAATTATATGTTAATCTGGAACCAGTAGGCAGGATGGAGTTGGCAATGGTCTTAGGAAGAATTCTGCAAACTGTAGGATCTAAGTCCTTCTTTGGATAATAATATTTTAAAGGCCTTTCCCTAATGTTGGGTCTCGACAGAATGACAGCCTGGAATTTGCTTGTATCATTGACTGCAGCTTCAGACAGAATTCACAGATGTTCAGACTTGTCCATCACTTCTTCTCCCAACCCTTTTTGCGGTTTTAAGATCACAATAATAATCATTGCATTGTTTTTAATATTAACTCTTCGATAGCCATTGTGTGTGTCACCAAGAGATGGGCTGCCAGCTAATTTCACCAGCTGAACTTAAATTGGGCTGCAATTTCACATGAAAACGTAGACTGAGGTAAACTTCAGAGCTGCCAGGGCCAGAAAAGCCAGCTGGGCTTGTTGATTAGCCGGCTTAGTGTTTTCTTAGCTACATCTCCATGTTTTCAGAGGTCTTAGGCCCTTCTATTGAAGGTATAGACAATAGCTACACAGGGAGCTTGTTGAGAACCATGCTTATTTTTTGCTTGTCATTGTATTTGTATTGCTGAATCACCATTACCACCAAGAAGGGAAATATAAAATTATTCAACTCAGTCATACAAGGCTTGAAAATAATGATTGTTTGTATCAATCTTTGTCTTTCAGTTTGGCTGGAAGGCAAATGATTATGATTTGCTTGCTTCTGGAAGGTAATGAGAGTGTTTTGTGTGAATATGTTGCCATGAGATGCAGTATGTACTAATAACTTAAGACCGAGTTTACAAGAGGACCAGGCAGGGGTGATACATGCCATCTCTCCTTTTTGGATGAAACTTTGCCAGATTGAAGGTACTACCCAACAACTCTAAAAGACAAAGTGGCCCGGCTTTGTGATTTTTTCCCTTAGGAGTTAGACCACCCCCCTGGTTTTTTGCCCAAAATCCCAAAAATGTCACTAAAATAAGCATCAAATTTAAACACTGCTCCTGCTTACAGAATACATTGAATTTTATTGGTATTTCACACAAATAAAGATTGGACCTATCTTAGTTCACACCAGGAATTTCAATTCATTTGAAGTGACAGGTGCCAATCAAGGAATGTCATTTCCTACCCATGTCACGCAACATTTAGCTATAAGGCAAATTAGCTCCAATTCTGTCAGACCCAAATATTACTTAAATCCAACTTTCTAAATCAAAACTAATTTCATCAAAGTTTAGAGTCACCCTTGGCCTGATGAAATCAAGAATAAAATTTTTGGCATCAGTTCTGTTATTTTTTGGCAACAAAAGCTGTTCAAGCAACATGATGAGGGGCTAGTTTTAACAAAGAGACAAGGGCAAAATCTAAAAATATTAGATATTATAGAATCAGTTCATCAAAGTTTTTCTATGTTCATGTCATTAACAAAGTCTTTGAATATTATTTAGGCCAGTGGAAGCTCAATGAATGCAAAACTCTTTGCAATACCCCTTAACCCTCGGATGTACAAGGGGCGTAGGGGTTGGATGCCATCCCCCAATAAGGTATTTTCAAAATTATGAAGACGGTTTACTCTATGGGGCTGAAACTTCCATTAGCTGTTCATTCATCCTTCACAGATATTTTGATATGTCAATCGTGTGTCCATCATTTTTATGTTTCCATAGCAACCGCTAGTTTCATGTAGGTTTGGCCAAAAATCAACTTTTTTGACCTAATTCTGTATTTTTTCCAGTTTTCTTCATCAAATTCCAGAAATTCACCAATATGTACATTTCACAACTATTTTGGCTTGATTTTGTATCAATTTCTGTTATTTCTTGACTTTTTAAGAAAAAAGTAAAATCGAAGATGGCGGATCCAAGATGACGGGTCAAATAACGTCATTTGGCATCATATGATGTCACAACCAATAAATATGGTATCATTTTGTAGAACAAGCTCAGGACTATCTAATCAATGTAAATATATTTCAATGTACCTAAACAGAGCGCAAACCCAAGAGGGTTCCATCCATTTCCCCCCCTTATACCACAGTGCAGGCGTTAGTTAGCTTGTACATCCGACGGTTAAAATAACAGTGCAAAACACCTCAATTCTATTTGTACAATTTAAATATGGGAATAAAGGGCCATGATATGTAAATTCTAAAACATTGAGTAGTTAGATGAGAGTTTTCCTGGGCAAATCTCACTTTTTAGATTACCTTTGAAACCCTGCTCGATCATCACAGGCGGGTCACATGCTTGATGTTGCAATTGATTATTGTCAACTCTTACTTTACACTCGGCATACAAGCTCATCAATGCTGAGAAGTATTCTTTGCTGACATTATTGTTTGCCCTCATATATTAACTCTTGCGCTCACCCAATGAATATTCATTTCATGCGAATCCAGTGAAAAAACATCAGGCAGGCAAGTAAACTTAATTGGTATAAAGATAAACATTGTGCATGTAATTTTGAAAGCATGGGAATAAGAACCAAAGACCTTGATCAGCAGCAAATAATATCACTAAGTGATAATTAATAGTTTGTTGTTGTTATTATTATTATTTATCATATTTATTTATATTTATTGTTGTCATTTATTATTTATTACCACTGCGCAAGGGATTTCAATCTCTATTTATAGATGTGCACACTCCAATGATAAGAATGGCTTCAATGTTTTGCTCAATTGTAACTTTTTGGAAAGAAAAGCTCGACAATACCAGATGTTACCTTTGTTCTCATCTCATCCACTCACTTGCCAGCCTTAGAGAGTGCACAGGCATTAAGATCGTCAGATATGATTTCAGTGATCCACAGGCTGGAAAGGACCTCTGTGACAGAAGAATTGCCACAGTGCAGAGCCATGTGCTTTGTAACATAAATGAAGGCTACGACATTAAAAGTGCTAGTGATATTCTATGGCCAGTTGAAGGGTGTCAGGCATCAATAATATTGTTAAGACTCAGGAATCAGGCCAGACCATGAAGCACACAATGTCTGGGATCCTATCTCTAAATTTTTTTAGCTTCAAGTCTGGAGGTTTGAAAGTGTAGAAGGCTTATGATACGGGCCCTGGTAAACGTTTCACACCTGCACATGAGGAATGGATTTGAAATACCTTAAGGGCCTACAGACTTATGCGTACTGCAAGAGAGACTGCTACTTTTAAAGCCAAGAGTTTGACAAGTGTCAGCTCCAACAGCCTCAGTCTAGGCACAGTTAATAGAAGGGGATTATTATGAAACTCAACAAAGTTCTTTGTTGTATGTTTTTGTTCTCTTTTTTGGCCTTGACCATGCACAAAACACAATTGTTCTATATTACTGACCAAGTAACTGACCAATAGAAACGTTTTGGTTATGTAATTCATGCATAGTGTATGGGCGCAAAAAAAGATTTTGCATGGTAGTGGACCTTCCAACACAAATCTTGGCATCTTTGTTTGCTCCTTTGATGTTTGCCGGGCTTCACACCATTCCCCTCTATTAACTATGGTCTAGGACCTCACAATCTATAGAACAAGAGTCCCAAGATGTCAAAGCTACAAGAGTGTATTCCTCCTACCCTGAAGAGGGATTCACAAAAGCATACCAATCTTTTGCAGTCTGCAGAGACACATGGATGCGGGTGAACACCTAATGAAGTTAGAGAGAGAAACGGCATAGACAGCATCAAGATAAAATGGGTTGAAATCCCTAATGTCCTTTAGTGATCATGATCCACATGAGAAATCTCAAAGGGATGGGTCTGAAAACATCATGAAGAGGAACCCGCTTTTCTGAGAAAGTGAACACACATCCAAAAAGAACATTCTTGGAAGGTGAGGGGACAGGACGAAAGTGTAGTAAATGAGTGCAGTAAGATGAGACTGTGCAAGACAGTAGTGGCAGGAAAATGTCCAGCAAAGAAGAGTAGCTTGCTGCAGAGCAAATAGCCCAGTACTTCAGCATGTTGTCTGTAATGTACAGAAGTGGCCGACTAGCCATACACCAGGCTGATCTTAGTCCATCTCAAGATGAAGCAGAAGAGATCTTGACCAGGCTTGTAGTACAAAGACAGTGCTACTTGCCAGCTACTTTACCATCCACCATGTAGAATATGCAATACAGTCTTGTGACCAGAAAAAACAAATCACTTATTTCACAGCGCCCTGGAACTACGGATATACACAGGAGGTTACTGAGCAGAAAAGAAAACGATGGCCAAGAGCCAATCAAGCTTCTTGAGTGCCTAGAAAAATTTAAAAAGTTCAACCGTGCCAAACCTTGCTAAACCTAAGGCACTGGTGCTGTGTATGTTGTCATGTGTGCTTGCTTGTACCCTAGGTTTTAGATAATTTCAGCTTCCAGATCTTCTCAAGGCTCAATTTTTCCTCAGAATTGCAATCGTTTTCACACATCTTCTTACTCGCAGACATGCGATTATTTACAATGTTTTGTGCTAACACCTTTCAGGTATAACCTTTATCTGCGATTAATTCAGTATAGGAACTTTCAGAAAAAAAAAGCATTTTCATAAAAGATAGCTAAAGCTCAGTCTTACAGTTCAAGTATTATATCAACTGTACGTGTTTACCAAGATTTACTTGCATGCCTGATGCAGCAAAATGAAAATTTGAAGGGTATTTTGAACTCGGAATGAGAGCAAACAATATTTTCAGCAAAGAATACTTCTCAGGATTGATGAGTTTGTATGCCGAGTGTAAAGTAAGAGTTGACATTAATCAATTGCAAGATCAAGTATTTGACCTGTGATGATTGAGCAAGGTTTCAAGAGTAATCTAAAAAGCAAGATATGCCAAGAAAAACTCTCATCTAACTAATCAATGTTTTAGAATTCAAACATCACGGCCGTTCATTCCCATATTTAGATTGTACGAATAGAATTTAGGTGTTTTGCACTGTTATTTAACCCTTGGACGTACAAGCTAACTCGTACCCCACTGTGGTATAAGGGGGAAATGGAAGGAATCCCCTCTGCTTTTTGTTCTGTTAACGCACAGCATACTAAACTTCCATTGATTAGATAGCCCTGAGCTTGTTCTACAAAATGATACCATTTTCAATGGCTGTGATGTCATAATGTCAAATGACGTCATTTGACCTGCCATCATGGATCCGCCATCTTGTATTTTACTTTTTTGTTAAAAAGTCAAGAAATAATGGAAATTGATACAAAATCAAGCCAGAATGCTTATGAAATGTACAAATTGGTGAATTTCTGGAATTTGATGAAGAAAACTGGAAAAAATACAGAATTATGTCAAAAAAAGTTGATTTTTGACCAAACCTACATGAAACTAGTGGTTGCTATGAAAACATAAAAAATGGTGGACACACAATTAACATATCAAAATATCCGCGAAGGATGAATGAATAGCTAATGGAGTTTCAGCCCCTTAGAGTAAATCGCCTTCTCAAAATTTTGAAAATACCTTATTGGGGGGATGACATCCATCCCCCACCCCCCCTTGTACATCCGAAGGTTATGGGATATTGCAAAGAGTTTTGCATTCATTGAGCTTCCACTGCCCTAACTAATATTCAAAGACTTTGTTAATGACATTAACATAGAAATAACTTTGATGAACTGATTCTATAATATCTAATATTTTTAGATTTCGCCCTTGTCTCTTTGTTAAAACTAGCCTCTTGTCATGTTGTTTGAACAGCTTTTATTACCAAAAAATAACAGATGCCAAAAAATTTATTCTTGATTTCATCAGGCCAAGGGTGACTCTAAACTGTGATGAAATTAGTTTTGATTTAGAAAGTTGGATTTAAGCAATATTGGAGTCAGAATTTGAGTTAATTTGCCTTATAGCTAAATGTTGCGTGACATGGGTAGGAAATGACATTCCTTGATTGGCACCTGTCACTTCAAATGAATTGAAATTCCTGGTGTGAACTAAGATAGGTCTAATCTTTATTTGCGTGAAATACCTATAAAATTCAATGTATTCTGTAAGCAGGAGCGGTGTTTAAATTTGATGCTTATTTTAGTGATCCTTAGGGAAAAATCACAAAGCCGGCCCACTTTGTCTTTTAGAGTTGTTGGGTAGTACCTTCGATCTGGCAAAGTTTCATCCAAAAAGGAGAGATGGCATGTATCACCCCTGCCTGGTGCTCTGGTAAACTCGGTCTTAATGTCAAACTATTCTCTGGGGAGGAGACATGGTGGCCTCATGGTTAGTGTGCTCATCTCCAGAGTGAGCGGTCCGGGTTCGAGCATTCTGTTGTGCTCTTGGGCAAGGCACTTTACTCTCACAGTGCCTCTCTCCACCTAGGTGTATAAATGGGTACCGGCAAACTTAATGCTGGGTGTAACCCTGCGATGAACTAGCATCCCATCCAGGGGGGAGTAGAAATACTCCTAGTCGCTTCATGCTACAGAAACCGGGATAAGCTCTGGCCTGGTGGGCCACTTGGCTCGTATGCAGACTCTATTCTCTAGGGAGAATATTGACCAACCAAAATTAACTTATTATTGACTAAGAGGAACACCAGAACGGATAATAACTAGTTAGCTTGCGGTCTTGGTACACAGGCTCAGTAAACATGATCTGAATATTTTTCCCACCTGGCTGTCTGCCTTATCTTCTTGATTAAAAATTTGTTTTTAAAATAGACACTGGTGTAATATAACAAACATTAGAGGTCGTGTTTATCTGCATTCCCTAACAATAGGAAGAGAGTTGAAAACACGATATACAACAGAGTATTTCTGACAAACTGCAAGGTGTTTGGGAACAGATGTGGTAAATTACTGCCTTGAGTGTTTGTTAAAGCTTATAAACTGAAACTAACTCTTACAGGAAAATGGAGAAAATTGTAAAAATTTAAGTATGCTTATTAAGATCAGATATCCAGACACTGACACACTGACAATGCGTAAACTTGGTGAATTATTAATGATTTCCAGACAGCTTTTTCTTGACTGACTGAAATCAACCGTTCAACCTGCCTACCCTGACACATGTCAGCTTGTCATGGTCTGTTTTATGGGATTGCAAAGTTACATCTATAAAATGGTATCTTTTTGTTTTGCTTGTAGTTTGGTTGGTCATTTGATTGAATGTGGGGCTCAATGTACTGGCGGCATCTTCACTGACTGGCAGACAGTCCAAGACTGGTAAGTGATAGTTTGGCAATTGTGAACAGTGACTTTCATAGTAACAAGTTGGCCAACTGAACAGCCTACAGTCAGCCGCCAATGGCCAGTAAACAGCCAACAATTAGCTGAAAGATGGCCAACAGTTGGCCCACAGACAGCTGACAATCAGCTAACAGTCGGCCAACTAACAGTCAACAAACCAAACCACTAATATTCAGCTGACAATAGGCCAACAGACAACTGACAATATCTTTTGGGAACTGTGCTCTTCACTTTTTAGAGTTTTATGTTTGACATAAATTATTTTATAAGTGCATGTTGACAATAATTGTCCAGTAGGAAAGTGAAGTTGTTTATTTTATTAATAATATTTATTTGATGTATTTTGAGATCATAGTATTTCTTTGTTGTTGTTTTAACAGGGATAATATTGGTTACCCAATAGCAGAGTGTGCTGCAGATGGAAAATTTATTCTTTCAAAGCCTCCTAATACTGGTGGCCTGGTGTCTCCATCTACTGTAGCTGAACAGGTTAGAGTAAAACAGTTCAAACTTAGCTATTTCTTGATCTTTATTGTTGTCCATGTGTAATAAGTTGACAAGCTCCATAGATTCTAACAAGACTTTATTCACAGGCCAACATGGCCGCTCACATGGCGAGAGACAAATCAGAGGATCATGGGAAAAGTTCTAAAGCATGATGGGACATACCTACACGCTTTCTTCTTCAAACAGGAACTCAAAAGAAACAATGTAAAAGGCTAATACATAACAGATAAAAAAAATAAACTTATAATGTCAGTGTTCTCTTCCAGTCCAGTCTCATTCTCGATCCATCCAGTCCTAAGCTACAACAGTGGGTATTCTGATCCTGTGACAAGAAAGGATCCTGCTTGAAGAGCAATCCATCATGAGCAGTGATTTCATGACATACAGGCCAGTACGGTCGTGCCAACTCTGAAACAGCAGCTTTGTCGTTGGGCCATCCTCTGCTGATAAGAGACTGGAGAATGATCTGCTCAGGATCTGTTCTAGCTGCCGTTCTGATGTCTCGGAGGGTGTTATCTTGGAAGCCAGAGAGATCAGGATTATTGGATTCAAACTCGACTCGGTACACCAGATGATCATGAAGTTGCTTATGAGAGGTGATGGGAAGAGGAGCTTGAGATAGAGTGTCAGCAATGTGAAGAGAAGAACCTTTGTGATATTCAACATGGAACGTGTATCGCTGGAGAGCCAGCATCATGCTCTGTAGACGACGTGGAGCTGAAGCTAGGGGATGTTTGAAAATAGTCTCCAGGGGTTGATGATCACTGTGAACAGTCACATCTGACTTTCCAAAAAGAAGTTGATCAAATTTGTGGAAGGCGTGAACGATAGCAAGGGTTTCTTTCTCAATTTGAGCATAGCGCTGTACAGTTGGTGAAAGAGAACTGGAGCAGTAGGCCACTGGTTGCCACTGTATGTTGGAAGAGTCGATGGCGTTTGTGGCAGGTTGGAGCAGTGCAGTGCCCAGACCATATTCAGAAGCATCCACTTGGAGCATGACAGGAGCCTTAACATCAAAGTAGCGAAGACAAGGTGCTTTGGAAACTAGCTCCTTGGCCTGTATGAGAGCTTTGCTATGTTGTTCAGACCAGAGGAAATCTTGCTTGATGTGGGTGAGGTCATGAAGAGGGTGGACTACTTCACTAAGATTTGGGCAAAATTTGGACAGGTAAGTGATTATCCCCAGAAAGCGACGGGTGGCTGCCTTATCTTGAGGTTGCGGCATGTCCAGAACAGCAGTAACTACCTCTGTGCTAGGTTTGAGTCCCTCTGGAGTAAGGATGTGACCCATGAACGGTGCAGTTGACGTTTTGAACTTGATCTTGTCCGGGTTGAGTTTGAGGTTATGCTGAGAGATACAACTCAGCAAGGTTAAGACAGTGGCATCAGTCAGGGATTCACCGCGACCTATGACAATAATGTCATCGGCAATGTTCACAACACCATCTATTCTGCAGAGGACATCATGAAGGCGGCATTGAAATTCCTCTGGAGCTGCACTGACGCCAAATGGAAGTTGCGTCCAGCGGTGCCGGCCCCATGGAGTGTGCATGGTGGTCAGCATGGACGACTCCTTTGTCAACCCAATTGTTTGGAAGGCATCCTTGATGTAGAATACTGAGAAAATCTTTGCTTGGTTGAAGTGGTGAATGTTTTCCTTGAGGGTAGGTATGGGGTGAACAGGTCTGATGATTGCCTTGTTGATAGTTTGTGAGGGGTCCAAACAAATACGGACTTCAGCAGGTTTAGTAGCAGTTGCTGGACGCTCCCGAACCACCATGTTAGAGATCCAGTGTGTGGGTTCATTTACTCGAACCAGCTGACCAGTTTGGATGAGCTTATCTAGTGCTTCCTTGATGACAGGTAGCTTGGGTGCAGCATAGCAGTGAGGGGCCGCTTGGACAGGCTTCACTTCAGGATTAATGGTGAGTGAGAAAGGTTCACTCAGTTTGCCTAAACCTTCAAACAGTTCTGGATTCGTAAGTTTAATGTAATCTTAAGTTAACTCACCAAGAGGTGGTGGGGATGATGGGGTAGCCTCCAATTGATTGACAGTGTCCACATCATAGTTGATAATGCCCATGCGGGTGCTGTCAGCCAGACCCAAGAGAGGAGCATAGTAGTGTTCCGCAGTGATGATTTGGATTTTCCACGGCGAGTGCACTGCAGTGTAGTTTGCCCAGTGGTTGGGATGACTGCTTTTGAGTAGTCAAGGAGGCGAATGGAAGATGGGTTCACTGGCGCTGGAGGAAGCTTGTTGAGGTCTGTGACATGTATGGTGTTGCAGGAGCAGCCTGAGTCAACCTGAAATCTGAGTCACTTGATGGATGATGATGTAGATGCAGAAGGACTGAGGTCAAGGTCAACAAAGATGCCTTTCGGTGCAGATGAGACCTGACAGACATCATGCATGATGAAATAAGCGGGTTGATGAGGGTCGGTGTGGGTAACCTGTTCCACATCAGATACAACTTTTGCAGAAGAAGCCCTGCACACCTGTTGCCAATGTCCGCATTTTCCACAGGCATGACATGTGTCATTCGAAGCAGGGCAGGCACGACGAGTAGTATGGGGCATACGTCCACACCAAATACAAGTTTTGGAGTTAGTTTGTCCAATGGCAGGAGTGATTGGACGACAAGGAGGACAAGATGGCCCATTTGGTCTGTCTTCAGTGGGTGTGACTTTGTTAGCTGCTTCTTCAAGATGTTGCTGAGTGATAGCAGAGTCGGTTTGAATGCTGGCTTCAAAATCACGAGCTTTGGAGATGACTTGAGCAAAAGTGAGGGATGTTAAGTCTTCATGAAAAATTATGTCACTGCGAAAATGTCGAAATGAATCATTTAAGCCAATGACAAAATGTCCCTTTGTAATCTGTCATCCACTGCAGGTGGAAAATTACACTTCTGGTACTCTAAACGCACGAGAGTGTGCCACGCTTGAATGGACATACCTGGCTCTTGTTTCAGCTTTCGAAGAAAATTGTGTGTGCCCTGAATTATTGGTTCCCCACCAAGATAATGTTGTGAAAGCTTGGTGAGCCACTGAGCAGGATTTTGTTTTTCGTCTTCTGATATTTGAACGTCGATGGTGGTAGCTAAAATGTCCCATTGCACTTGGGGAAACGCACGGCGGAGAGCGGCCATAGCTTTTGGACGTTTGGCTGTTATCCAGTAGTCCTCACTGTCGATGGGTTTAGCCGGATTTATGAATCTTCCATAATGCAGAAGTCTCAGAAGTTCGCCACAGAAAATTTGAAAGCACAGCGGCAATCCGATGAGCTGGCATCGAAGATTGGTCGATCTTTGCCCATGGTGCAACAGAGTCTGATCTGTGAGTGAGAAGAGAGAAACTTGGAGAGAAGACAAATGATCGAGAAGAACACTCGAGCCACGTGAGTTGAGAGCAAGACTGCGACCTTGTAATCTTGTCCAGGAGTGGCGAGTCGGGACAGCAAACAAAAGAGCGGGTTACAATGCTTCTGACACCATGTAATAAGTTGAAAAGCTCCGTAGATTCTAACGAGACTTTATTCACAGGCCAACATGGAAGCTCACATAGAGGATCATGGGAAAAGTCCTAAAGCATGTGGGACATGCTTACACATGTGTATTGTATACTTTTACTTCACAATTGAACCTCTGCTAATGGACACGGGGTGCAGCATCTCCTTGGTGGACATGCCACATGTTCATGGTCCTGGCTATGTAGAAACACTGAATTTTCAACTTCTCAGAGATGGACACCTCTCCTAAGACTAAGTGGTCACTTTGTTTGGTCCTAAGGGTGTCCACTTCTGGGGGTTAAATGCACTGTTCTTCTAGACAACAATTTTACTTACTTCCTATTAAATATTTTATTTTGTGTGTCTTTGGTAGCTTGTTTATGAACTAGGAGATCCAGCTCAGTACATTCTTCCAGATGTTACCTGTGACTTTACACAAGTTAGGCTTCAAGGACTCATTGGTGAGTGATAACAGTCACAGGACAAATAGTATTATTTACTTAACGAATTCTTTATACTGATTGCTGTACTTTTCTAAATTTTAGTGTTATGTGTAGTTATTGTAGTACAGCTCATCAAAAAGAATATTTGTTAGGTGATGACAATGATTGGTCATTGGTCATTGTTATGTACAGTGCTATCAACAGAAAGCAGTCATGTCCCATTAGATATAATGCTAAAATACACTGTTAGTATTTAATGACCAAGAGAGCACTTTGTATTCCTTGGTTAGGATATGATGGTGGAGCAGTTCTTGTGCAAGGAGCAACTGGAGAGCCAGCCACAGATTCGTATAAGGTATCTCTTGTTACTAACTGTTACAGATCAAACTGGGGTAGCTTTTCACTTACAACATGGTGATAATGATGTTAAATGGTGTTAATCGCTTTCTAAAGAGTACAGTTTGTGATGTAGATGACGTTATGACTAAAATGTAGAATTGTATGATTAAGCATTCAATGTGTGGAATCAGTCAGCTGTTGGCCAATTGTCGGCCAACAAATACCTGGCATGCTTTCAACCGGTTACTGATGGCTCACCTCTTAAATCTTTTCAAGAAAGTGCGTATTATGGACGGTCATGGTGTGAACTTCTTCAAGTCATGCTTCTACCTTTTGTGTAAACCTTGTTTACAGTACATGTATGTATAAAAAGTTCTGATGTGTTTCCAACTGAGCACAAATTTGTTGGATACCTGATAAAGTGCAAAATAGTTTAGATTGGACTTATTTTGCATGCTTCATCGGTGAACACAAGAAAAGTCATATATGAGAGTAAGATAGTTTGTCAATGAAAATGACCAACTATATTGCAAGTTTGACAACAAATAGCATGTTCTTTCACAAAGTTGCACTGCTTAGTCCCAAAGGAATCAGAAATACTGGATGTCAGTCACATGTGAACCAATGCTGATAATGTGTTCTTGGGGTACATTCAGGTGTGTGCTACATATGCTGATGGTTTCCGTGCCACTGCAGTGTGTCCTGTTGGGGGGCCATTTGCATCACTGAAAGCAAAGAAAACTGGTGAAGCCCTCTTGAAAAGGTAATGATGTGCCCCTTGGAATTACATGTACATTTAGTATTGTTAGTGAGGAGAGGGGTGCACCAAAATGTAAACTATAGAGTAGAATATTATTTACAAACAGTTAACACATAGCCTTGAATAAGGTATAGAAATTGGAAATATCTGGTCTAGGATAGTGTGTGATCAATTACTGGGAGACTGATCAGAGGTTTAAAGAACTTTGTCTAAATTAGGAATTAATACTTGGAAGTTGGAGTTGAGGTCAGTAGCGCACACGTCTTGTTTAGAAATGACTTCTCAACATCCCAGAATATCTGAATATCTTGAGTTAACATTTAAAACACTTTGAGGTCTCAGTCTGTTTTGTAATTGAAGAAGTCAACATGTCTTGGGCTCACAAAGAAAAACACTAGTCTCGCCTTCTCACAAAGTCTCACATTTATCATTCACCAGTCTTTAATCTATAATAAGTTACCTAAGATGTTTTGGTGTGTAGTCTAGAATAGTGAACATTGCAAAATGTAACTGCACTTAATTAGTCTGGTATGTGGTGCCCAGAGGTTTCAGAGTCCAGAACATAATTCACAGTTTCTTCTCCCCTAGGGTTTTTTAAGCATGTTTCATATGATGGCAGTCACTAAAGTTTTCAGATATGCTGCCAGGCCTTTAGATTAGTTTTCACTTATTGGTATTAAGTGAATGAGAAGTTTGAGCTTGAGCCTGGGTGCATGGCTACAGTCTTGCACAAGGACTTATTATAAGTGGTATTCATCTCTGTATTGAACCCTGACCTTTGCCCACTTAATATTATGTCATACAATTTCAAAGGACAAGAAGAATGTTTGAAGAACTGAAGTTGGATGATTACACAAGAACTCATGTCCAGGTAACAGTGTCACCCCTATTTATAGTTCTATGATTTGGTATTTAGCAACCTTTAAGCTGTTTTAGTAAGAGTTCTTTATTGTTACCATTGTTAAAATTGTCACCCCTATTTATAGTACTATGATTTGGTATTTAGCAACCTTCAAGCTGTTTTAGCAAGAGTTTTTTGTTGTTACCATTGTTAAAATTGTCACCCCTATTTATAGCACTATGATTTGGTATTTAGCAACCTTTAAGCTGTTTTAGCAAGAGTTCTTTATTGTTACCATTGTTAAAATTGTCACCCCTATTTATAGTACTATGATTTGGTATCTAGCAACCTTTAAGCTGTTTTAGCAAGAGTGCTTTATTGTCACCTAGTGTACCTTAAATATTCTAAGGTCATATTGATAATTCATTGATTACCTACAGATTACTCACTGATTTCATTGATTAGTATGTCTGGCTCTGTGCACTGCACACTCTATGACACTGCCACTGAGAGTTTGAAAATTCAAAAGGTCACATGTTTAAATCCAATTGGAGCATGGCTTTTGTTGAGTCTTTGTTTATAAAGCTGCTTCATAATTGGTCAAGATGGTTTCTCTTAAATTCTCTGATTTACACTTCACAAGAACAATGCAATAATAACATATTTATTACAACTTTTTAGGTATTAGGATCTGAGCAGACTTATGGAAAACATGCCTTTCCAGGGGTTTTGACAGCCGTAAGTAATAAAAGTACAAAAGATGTAGAAAATGCATGCAAACTTGCTTTAGTAACTGATGGAATTGTAAATAAAATAATTATTACATAGTTTTTTTGTGACACTTTTTCCCGTCCATTGAAGAATCCAAGAGAAGCAGTGTTATGGCTGGCAGTTCATCACCAACAGAGAAAAGCGCTGGAACTGTTTGCAATGGAGATTGCTTCTGCAGGAACTAGCATGGGTATGTACCAAACAAAAACTTTGGTGTTTAATTTCTATTACACTATGATTATAAACATCCAATTTTTGCACTTTTTTCACAAAAGCATGTTAGAAATCTGGCGTGCTGTTTGGCAAAGAAGGATGGCATGCACCCAGGTTTTTGGTAAAACAGAAAACTAATCTTTCCAGGTTTCAATCTGGCTGGTGTTAATTTTTTAATACATGGACTGAGCAAAACACTGCACACAATACAGACTGAGCCTTAACAGAAGTGATAGAGCAAATTACCTATATTATTATGGGAAAATAAATTTAGAGCCAGGCTGATTACACAACTGAGAAAACCAATCTTGTGTTTCATTTCATTTTTCCCCCTCCCCCTCCTGCTAAGACACACCCTTCTTCTACTTCAGGAGATATTTGATTTATTTAAAGAATATAGTCTTTCCTTTGCAGCTCCTGGATTGACTGCTATTGTAGGAGGCAGACCTAGAGTGTAAGAATAAAAATCTCATGTTACCATTTTCCTTTGAATAATTCACTTTGTTGTTTTGTTTTAAATTAAACGATGTTTTTTTCCATCTTGGCTAGATCACCACTGCTGAGGCTGTATTCTTTCTTGTATCCTAAGGAGAAAGTCAAGGTATAGATATAATTTAACATTTTCCGGTAAAAACCAAGCCTGGTTAAAGAAGAGTACAAAAATAACCAAAAAATGTGAAGAAATTGATTATTAAATTGGTGGTTCAAAACAGTGTATGAACAAATCAATGAAAACTTAGTTAACTTGATCTTGAAACGTTTTTGATTGGCAAGGTTTATTTATTTATTTTTGCCCGAGATAGATTGAGGAAAGTTTTTCCTTCCAAGTTTTCTATGCATAAATTATCTAAGACACAAAAAAATATTACTTAATAGATAAGAGATTATTTATGCATAAATTATCTAGATATCAATCGCCTTAATTATCTAGTTGTTAGTTACAGTTATTTCTCTCTCCCCTGGTGGAAAAATAAGGCAGGGTAATAAATATCTGGTGAACAAATTGTAAACTACAGGTCGGTAAGGAGAGATGGTTTCCTTTTAAGTCTGGTCTTTCTTGCCAACAGGTTGATATTCACATAAATGGTGAATACGTCGAGACGATGTCGCCCTCAGTACCAGATGAGCCACACGCCGAGAGAGACAGAGAGATGAGAACACATGAAGCCACGCCCAGGATAAGTACGAGCTATGAATCTTCCATAAATAAATTATATAGACATGATTATCTGTAATTCTTCACTGGCAATGCTCATGTTTGTGTTGATTTCCTTAAGGAATGCCAAAAGGCCGCTGTACATTTCCGCTAAGTTCATTGGCACTTACAAGGAGTGGTGACAAAGGAAATAATGTGAATATAGGTACTACACTGTTCAATATCTGAATATGCTCTTTTTAAGCCTTTGAAACAGAGCAAGTTAAATTAAACCAGAAGGTAAGAGAAAAGATTGAGCGAGAAAAATCACCGCACTACAATCCTAGGCGGGTCGCCTAACCTCTCTGTGCGACCATTATCCCGGCTGGCTTTTTCTCTTCTCATTGTGACAGATGTAGCTGACAAGAACCAATCACAGCCAGGGCAATTACAAACGAAATCGTTGAACCAGTCATTTTAGATTAGCATCTCATCCGGGAGGACCAGTCATACTGTCAGTCGCTTTATAGATCTTTATAAGCGCCAAAGGTGTTCATCACTTTTTCCTATGTAAAGACAAAACTTTGCCTTACATCACACTGAATGTTTAACTTTATGTACCTTCGCCACAGGTGTCATTGCTCGCCACCCATCTTATGTTCCCTTTATACGCGCTGCACTGACTGAGGAGTCTGTAGAGAAGTATTTCAAGCACTTATTTCCCTCCCCGCCAGAGGAAGGACGCTGTAGAGTTAAAAGGTACACACTTCTTTTCGTCTTATTCCACCAGTATGAAATTATGATGAACTTGCTACGCGAACATGTTTTTATTTTGTGCACGACTTCGAGATGCGTAAACTGAGTACAACTGCACTTCTGAGTTGATTTTTTGACCGACGGTCGACAAATAACAGGAAACCGTTAGGTGAGGATGACCATAACAAGGAGACAAACGGGTTCCAAAACAAGGCCTGGCTTCTATTAAAATATATCAAGTTTTTCTCACTAAGATACAATTCGTTTAGATAGACTGCTATTACATTACACCCGCTTTCAGTGTTACGTGCATAGGCGACATCTTTCGACATGCCATCTTTCGACCTGCTATGTAACCTGGCCTACTCAAAAATGTAAGCACAACGGACCTCTTTACGGTCGAACTCGAATTGTAATGATGAAAGATTGATTTATTTGACATTAAATTAAGGTTAGGAGTATCAAGAAGTCATTCTGGCAGAAATAAGTCGACTGTTTTGAATGTTTACACGTTGCGAATATCAAAAGCGGCAGCGACCCAATTCTACCGGAAGTTACTATTGAGAACGGATCGATTACACTAAATCGCTTGAATCATTCCGTAAATAGGGAAGCATGCAAAGTCCAAAATCTTCTTCAGCCATTTGAGGTAGGTAATTATCATTTACTTGTCATTTCCTCTGCTAATAACCGGAAAAACTACCAGTTTCACAGTTTAACGGTCTTTCATAGCATGTCGAAAGATGGCATGTCGAAAGATGTTGCCTATGCACGTAACACTGAAAGCGGGTGTAATTTCCTTGTATTAGTTGCATCATTGAAGGAGCTACGTCGCGGAATGTGCATGTTGAATACTTCAGCGCACATTGTTAGAAGTTTGTTGTTCGTAACTTGCCCTCTCCACTTTGAGCCATTCTCAGTTCATCTTATACCCCATTCACACCAGCTAAACTAGTTTAACTAAATCAGGTTTAGGTTTTCCCAATTTGTCGATTACCCTTTGCAGTCATTTGAAAAGATAAATTTCAAAAACTCTTGCTACCATATTTTAATTAAAAAGGTTTTTGTAAGTTGTGTGGTGTGCACGGTATGAACAACTAATTGTACCCTTGCTGTTGTTTAGTTAAACCACTTTTAACCATGGTTAAATATTCACCAATGGCGGTAACGGAGTGTTAAGTGTATTGTTGTCCCTTACTGTTTTCCTATCTTTCGTTTGTAAGTTTTTTTAGGTTACATTACATCGTGACACAGTTCCTTTAAGTAAACCCACGTTCTCTTTTTTGTTTGTTTGTTTTAGATACGAGCTTCCTGGAATCAACGCGTTCAACTTTGTTTTAGAGGACGCATTAGGAGGGGGTGGGGTAACTTCACTTCGCAGTGATCCACAGGTAAGGCTTAAGAAACACAGCGGGCGAGGTTCGTAACCTTGCCAAAAAAAGAACGAGACCAAAAATTCTCAAAACGGACCGAACGAGCCAACTCAATAAAGTATTTATTATAATGGCTCTTTTAAAATTCTGCTGATAAATGAATGCGTGCCTGCCATCCTTTCTTGGTAACGTGCGAGCGATATTCACGTGCACTTATTCACGTTTTTTCAGGTCGGTTTCGGGAAAGTTCAACTCAAATTGTCCGCCAGATACAATGTTTTGAAAAAGCAATTCGTCGAAACTTTTTCATGAGCGGTCCATCTTAGCGGTCCGTATTGCGAAATTCGGACCGCTAAGGGAACCAATCAGTATTCTAGTTTTCATTTTGGACCAACATTGTGAAAGAAGTTTGTTCAACTGTTTTGTACATTTCTCGTTAGTCCAAAAGAGATGCCCACTCGTTGTGGCTGATGTGAAATCTTATTTGTCCCGACTACGATCTTGCCTTTTGAAAATCTATGTTTTACACCCGTGATTTCTCGTACAATCTATCGTCTTCGACGAAAAAAAAAACAGCAACAAAAATACTGCTAGAGAAGCCAACGTTCCGTTGATATGAAATTTCAAACTGGTGGCGATTGTAACGAACCGTGTTCCATCTGAAGTTTCCCCGAAGACCCCACCGAATCAAATGTTTTGGAAATTTTGATTAAAGGGAGACCGCTCAAAAACATATAACAGTGATCACACTTGCCGTATATCTTTTTTTCGCAGGGTAAAGCCCTTGGTCAGATGCTTCTAGACTTTAGGATAAAGAATGTTCCTGATATTTTACCTTCTGTTATTGAACCAAACCTTTAAGGACATACGCAAAGTGGTGATGGAATGCAACCAAGAAGTTATGCAGTGGGTTTGCCGTGGTATTCCTTAAAATGTTGCACAAGTGATTGCAATTTTCTGAATGTGACAGCTTTCTAAGCTGGCGTAATCTACTATCAAGACCAAGATGGCGGCTGCTCGATCTCTTGATCTTTGTTCACCGTTACGAGACAGGCCGCACAAGACTGCTTGCTGTGGGCAAGCATAAAGTTTTTGTTGCCGAGTTTCCGCAATCCTTTTGAAATGGAGAATTTGATTTCGTCCTGTTTCGTGCAACGCTTACTGCAGCGAAACTGTACAGCCCTGCAAATGATCACGGAATCGCGATGATCATGGGACCGCAAATGATCACGGGACTGCAAATGATCCTGTTAAAAAATGAATGGCATGGATATTTTTATGAAGCTGTTGAAACTACTAATTCATGACAAATTTAAAACGAAATAATAAACAAGAGAAAATAATTAAAGAAAAATAATAAAGAAAAAAATTGAAACATTTGTACATGCATTGGAGAAGCTTTTTAATGTCAATGACTAAGTAACGCAAGGTTGGCTAAAAAGTTAATTTAACCCTCAGTTGACAGTCGTTCGTCGTTGGTGGGATTTCTGGTTTTAAAATCAAAAGTTAGTAAGGTCATCTCAACCTTGTAAACTTTGCCTTCTATGTGTTTGTGACCTGGTGTAAAGATTTGCTAGTTTTTTTTTTTGTGGGCCATGAAAGCAAAACCCGCAAAGAACGCAACATATATTAGAAACCGCAAAAATTCGGTGTAACACGTTACCACATCATTCCATTATCCACCCCTTTATCCATACTGTTTCAATTATTTTTTTTTTTTCGACGAAATCATTTACGGTCCAATTTGGGGTTCGTTTATTGTCCAATTTGAGATCATTTACGGTCCAATTTGGGGATCATTTGTGGAACTGTACAAAACCGTTGCGAAACGGAATTTATCGGAATCATTTACGGTCCAGTTGGGAGATCATTTATTGTACAATTTGGGATGACTTTCGGTCCCATTTGCGGATAATTTATTGTCCAATGTGAGATCATTTACGGTCCAATTTGCGGATCATTTGTGGAGCTGTACAAAACCGTTGCGAGACGTTCATTTCAAGGTGTGTTACATCAGGCAATTTCTCGCACAATGAATAAAATTTCCGGGGAACAATTGGTAACTGTGACTCGAAGCACATTATGGCAGAAAACGCTATTGCATAGAAGCTAAATCCTAAATCGTCCAAGACGTAGGATAAATGAATGTGATGCTATACCCGTACTTTGGTGTTTGTAATGGTAATTGTGTAGAGTGGATCAATTTGTTAGTGACGAATACTCAACGCCGGGCAACACCCAGGCTTTTCATGCATGTGTAAATGCTGAAAGCGAAAAAAAAAAATATATATATATATATAATAATAATAATAATAATAATATAAAAGCCAAAATATTCTGTGAAGTGTGGGCAGACTGCTGAAAATTGTAAGTTTTTCTCATGTAGTGCGATGTACATCTAGGAATTTTTTTGAGAAATAAAGGGAAAAGATGGTGTTAAAACTTTAAAACTCACTGCATAAAACAGATAAGGACTTGATCCGAGCTCCTGTTGAAAGTCGACTCAACTTTTAGCCAGTAAATTGTGCCTGCTTTTTTAACGATTAAAGTTTCCCATTTCCGGCATCTTAGCGGAATTTGCAATAAACACATTCAAGGGTTATTATCGTTTCACTCTGTGCTATTATAGGGCCTTGTAGGCCTTCACTTGCAAACAGGCCCTGCGTTTGCTCCGTTTGATAATTAGATCAGGTACAAAGCCTTCCCTACAAGGTTTTCTCGAAGGCCTAGGGAAATGGACGCGTATCTGTTTTTTTTTGGTTTATTCTTTTTTTTTTTCCGGGGGGTGGGAATGAAGAGGCAGGTAGCCTGATAGTTTGTGCGATAGACTGGTTCGAGCGCAGGTCGTTGTCACTGTTTCCAGTCTACTGAGACTTGCCTGGCTGGGCTCCTCTTGCACAAGCCCCGTCGACTGAGAGGGTCAGGCCACTCTGGAGCTGCGTTCCTCATAAAGCCACTGTACTCTCACAGAATACCAATCAAGCGTATAACTGAGAACCACTGATAAAATGTTTCTGGGGAGGGGGAGGGGGGAGCCTTAGATGGACTTACATCCTGTCGAAGACATCCCAAGGGGAGTAGAAAGAGTTCTGGTATGTACTTACCGACCCTCTCATTAGCTCTACTAATTTTACAAGATTTATGAATAGCTGCAATATAACAATTCTATTAATTTCGCCTATTCCAACAAATAACAGTGAAACCGGATGTTCTTTTGAGGGAAACTCTGCAATGTTGCCGCGCAATGTTCCAATATCGATTGACAGTTTGCTCAAAGTAACTTACAACTTGCAATTCAAATTTTCTTTCATCTTCATTATTTATATACGGTAAAAACATCAGGTAGAAAAAATTACATAATAACGACTAAAAATCCAAATCCTAACATTATATTAACTTGCATTAATATGCCACTTAAGAAAAATCCTGGTTTTTATGAATGCCGTGTTTAAAAATTATGGTAGAGAAGGCGTTTAAATTTGTTTAATGAACCAGACTCTCTAATGTTACAGGGTAAGCTGTTCCAAAGGGTAGCGCCACTGTAACTAAAACTATTTTTCATGTAGTTAGTTCTTGGAAAGGGGACAACAAGTTTGTTTACCGAGTCCCTCTTTTCCTTTAAATGGTCTGGTACAAAAATATGCAAATTGTACGACAAAAGTAAGATTTCTAAGCTTTTTTTGTGCAATTTTGTGGTGTAGCCAGCTTTGCTGAATAACTTTGTCCTCAATTAAAGACTACGCACCAATATTAATCTTGAGACACTCGAGTCAGTCGAGTGTGAATCTTCGTCCGTTGACCTAGCAGCCCGGCTGCATGCATCTTGCACCCATCATCTGCCCCAGAGGAGACGGGGGATCTGGCTCCTTTTTCACAGGAAACTTAAAAGTTGCATACAAAAACATTGTGAAATATGGAAGCAAGGCCAATTTAGGCACTAAAAGCTGCTCCGATTTCTCAGAATTGATAGAAACCTAGAAATTGGTCAGAAGATGCAAAAATATGAAGACATAATTGATCATTGCAGTTATGCACACAACTTAAGCAGTTGTGAAATTAAAGCCTCAAAGAAATTTAGGCCTGAACGGGATTCTCTGCGATACCGGTGCAGTGCTCTACCAACTGAGTTATCAAGCCAACTTGGAGCTGGTCACGTTGTGAGTTCGTAATATTCCCGTGGATGGTGACGAATGCAAGTGAAGATATGAAAGATCGTATATTTGAAAAAGTTGTTCGGAAAAAAAAGTTGCTCAAAACGAAAAAAACTGTTCGAAATACGAGAAGTTGGCAAAACGTTCCCGAGCAACTTGTGGAAAGTCCTGCCAGAAGTTGCCAAAAAAGCTAAAAATATGCCAAGCAACTTGTGGAAAGCCCTTTATATATTATTTCCATCAACAAAACAATTACAAAAGAATCAAAGCAAACGAAGACCAAGACTTTTGTTTTTGTGGTGGCACTGAAAAGAGCCGTTTTGAATGGGTCCGAATAGCCGTTTTAAATTTTTTCTGGATCTTTTCGTACGAAGAAGAATTAACTGTTTCTTTTATAAGTTTCTGATTTTACTAGGCTGTCGATCAAGGTAAATAGAATATGCGTGTTTTCCAAATAACTATTTTTGAAATAATAACACTTTCACTAGACGTGAGAATTGAGAACGTTTTTGTTTTTACTGCAATTTGAGTGCGTTTGAAACACTCACGCTTTCGGGCACTGTGTAATTTTTTTCGGGCGGTAAGGTCACCGCCCCACCAAGTCTGAAGGTACCCCTTTGCCTATGTTTGTTGCTCGACCGTTTAACGACAGACTGCGAGGTGTTAGGTATAGATGAGTTCACATCACCAAACTGGAAAACACGCTTCAAAAATTGCAACCGTAAGCACCAAGTTTGAGTTTGTTCAAAACGACTTTAAAAAGGTCGTAATACAAGAAATTCCCCTTAGTCTAGGGGTAGATAAAATAGGCCAGAAGTTTGAATTAGACTAGTTCGTAATATAGATCGATAATTGCTGAGCTGGCTTGAGTACCACACCTCAGTAGCTCTCAATGACAATGGCCAATAAAACGCCTCACAGCTGCCAAAATCAACCTGTCGACCTGAATGGCCACTTAATCAACGACTGACGGTGATACAAAACCCTAATTTTTATCGTAAAACATCACCAAATTTAGTCGGTAACGCGCGTCTTTGGTCTCTGTTTCTGTTTGGTTTCTGCTTAGTTATTGATATATTTTGATCGTTTTACGTAACTGTATGCTAAAATGAGCATTTTTTCTATAAAAATAAAAAGTAAAAAATGTAGTATAGTTTACCTTCTTGCTTCTCTTCCAGTTTGGCGTAATGTCAGCTGGGAGGCAGTTGAAACTTCACAGCTCTCCTTTCCTTGTCTGGTGCCAGCTACCTGTTGTAATGTGGCAAACATTTTCCTCTACAGGACCCCACCTTCATTTGGAATTTGGTTTTGTTACCCATGCGATAGCTTTACAGTCAAAAACAGGATGTTATTTTGAGGGAACTCGCTAATGTTTCGGCGTAATCTTTCAATACTGATTGAAAGTTTACTCCAAGCAACTTGCAGCTTTTCAATTCAAATTTGCTCGAGCACCTTGCTTGAGTTTAGAAAAGTCCTGGTTGACATTTTACCATGTAAGAGGAATGATACCACTTTGGTGTTGGAAAGGGAGAAAATAATTGCTCTTAAATCAACCGTTAGTCAATTGATGATGAAATAATGACCGATCTGTTATTACCTGACTTATAACACCGTTGGGTAAATGATCTTAATTCGCTCAAATTTCGTTTTAACACCCCCAGGATGGGAAGAAATGACACCAAACAATGCTTTAAGAGTTTTTATTTAGTGAATTACCCGTACATTGATCGATTTCAATTTCAGCTCCCGTTCCCCATTCAAAGTGTCATATTATGCTTAGGTCGCCTGTTATTAAAACGCACTGTGGCGCTGCGCTCGGTGCCCGATGCAGTCTGGTCCTACCACTCAGTCAATAAGCAGATACTGTAGAATCGGCTAACCTTCGGAAATGGCAAAACAATTTTGGATCGCGAAACTTGCTTCTGTCTTGACACAATGGAGTTATCACGGGGCTAAACAATCATTCAATTTTAACGCTTTGTCTGCAGCTTAAATTTAACCCGGGAGGGGAGGGGACTCCCATATAAAAAGGACGGGGGTGCTCGTCGTACCTTTTAGGGTTAAAAACGTAGTTTTGTTATCTCTTAGTGTGTTCAGCCTCAAAGGGTCCACAGCGGCAGCTTCTGCGGTATCTCTTGGGGTATTGGGCCAAAAAAGTCGGACAGGAAATTAATAGTGGTGTTTAAAAATTAGTACCTCTTAGGGGTGTAAAAAATTCCAAGCCAGACCCAAAAATACAATCTTAGTGCCTCTTAGGGCTTCTTTTCAATATTTCCGACCAGCACCGCCGAATGAGAGTGGGAGTGTCCCCCCCGGGAATTTCATGCGTTTGAAACATCACCGTACACGATGGTCTGCCGTTAAAATGACAATTGTAATATGTACATAGGTCGATCATTCCCCAATATAAACAATAATTACTAGTGGAATTCAAATTCAAATTAAGAGAAAGGAGGCTTGATAAGACACCATCTATTCAACAGACTTTGAAAATGAATGCAGCACTGAATCATTGATTCTCCACTAAAGAGACCATTCCCATAATCCCTCACGGCATGTTCAGTTCCTCCAACATCCGGTCATTAGTTAATAAGCTAACAATGAACAGTTCTTGAAGACGACCAAGCAAGACCATCTTCAGTGGCTCTACAGCTTGTAAGTATATAATGATGACCTCAGATCTTATCTTATTCTGCTTTACATTCACCTTTCAGTGTTTTGACGGTATCATATCAGATCTCGTACAATGGTGGAATCATGTTAGGTGTTACGTCAATTGGAGCATATCGAGATTCCCAAAATGCTAATTCGTAGCAAAGAGCTGATATAATCACTGCCTTGAATTCAATACCTATTTGGATTTATAAAGGTTATAAAGGTTATGAGAAAACTGTGAGCCGGTAATTTAAGTTCTTGGGATAAAGTGCAATGCTTGTTTACAACGGCGTTTTTTGTTTCCTCATTAACATAAATGGTACTTTCGGCAGACATGTTGTGTTTATCAGCAATTGCATACATTTAAGCAATAGAAAACGTTTTTCGAGATGCAGTTTAGAAGGACGAAAAACGCTGTGAAACACAAGCCGCTGGTCAGTGCTTTCACAGTTTTTTTCAGTCCAGTTCTTCCACAGGTGGCCCAAGCTCGCAAATGAGCGTACCTGTAATTACAGTAGTACTCAGGATATGCAACAGTTGAACTGTAAGGATTTGCACGGGAAAAACGGCTCAAAAATACAAAGGAGTATGAATAAAGATAAGCCTACCTCGCTTCTTTTTGTTTCTTTGTTTCCCGTGAGGTTTCTAGGCCGATTTACGACAATTTAGGTGGAAAAGCAGT
This sequence comes from Orbicella franksi, assembly GCF_964199315.1. Lineage (NCBI taxonomy): Eukaryota > Metazoa > Cnidaria > Anthozoa > Scleractinia > Merulinidae > Orbicella > Orbicella franksi. The sequence goes on from NC_138153.1 coordinate 20,019,343, forward strand.
GAAGCTAAAAATGACCTAAATTGTCATAAATCGGCCTAGAAACTTCACGGGAAACAAAGATACACACACCTGAAGCGAGGTAGGTTTATCTTCATTCATACTTCTTCGTATCTTTTAGGCTTAAGAATATAACCGTTTATCCCATGCAGTCCTTACATTGCGATTGTTACGTAACCGGGTACTACTGTATGTACAGGGACGCTCATTTGCGATCTTAGGCCATGCTGTCATTACGTCACCTTCTCGCTTGGTAAGCGCGCGCTAAAAGCTCTTCAAACAAGCGTGTTTTCCACGAAAGACGCATGATTTGATTTGCTAGATTCTTAGACTAAGATATTCACGAATTCAAGGTTAATTTCTTTCCCGAAAATAAGGGGTTGGTCTTTATCAAACTAAAAGCGAAAGCTAAAATATTCTAGAGTATTCTAACGTGGATTGTGACGCCATAGAATCCTAGAGTATTCAAGGCGAACACACGATGTACAACTAGAGAATTCAAGAGTGTTCAAGCATGTACACGTGACGTATTCAATTGAACTCGGAAAAGCGGGCTGGATTTTATTGGGTGATCCAGCCTTCCAAAATGTATTTCGAGTCAGGTGTTCTTAAATACCTCAGAATATGTCTGTGTATGCAGCTTGCGCCGACCCGAATTCGGGGAAATTTATAGGACCTAATATAATTGTCAAATGCCTAATATTTAAGAAATAGAAAACATGTTCCGTGTTTCTATCGACTTTAGTATAAATCCACTAGCGTTCTTTCATGAATGCCGTTCTCTGATTGGCTACCCTACTCACTATCTATTCTGTTGTAGTCAGTGAGTAGCGTGGCAGCGTGCTCTGAGGGCCGCTTCTTTGTGTTTTCGAAGTGTCTCTAAAGAGAATTTAGATTAAAGTTTTGAACGATCACTGGATTTGTACTAAAACAATTAGATTATTCGCTCTCGATCTCTCTGCGTGATAGTTGACTCAGGCTGCGCCCCACGATAGAAATCTCGAGCTCATCATCTAATTGTTAAATAGAAAGTTGGGAGAACGAGAAATGCTGTGGGAACACGAGCCGTCGACAGATGAGTGTTTCCATAGCTTTTTCGAGTGCTCCCAAACTTTCACGAGTGCTTCTATTAAACAATTAGATTATTCGCTGTCGATTTCTATGCCTGATAGTTGACTCGGGCTGCGTCCTCGTCAACTATCACTTTTCAAAGACACTTCAAAAACGAAAAGAAGAGGCCCCTAGTGTACACTACTACGCTATTGTAAGTTATTGTAATTTTCTTTACAAATGTGTATTAAGTGTCTAGAGTAAATAAAGCATTGTTGCTGTTATTGTTGTTTTTGCTACTCACTATCTAATAAGCAATTAGATAATGAGCTCGAGATTTCTATCGCGTGATAGTTGACGAGGGCGCAGCCCGAGTCAACTATTACGCATAGAAATCGAGAGCGAATAATCTAATTGTTTAGTATAAATCTACTAGTCGTTCAAAACGTTATATAAATCCTCTTCACAGACACTTCAAAAACGCCAAGAAGCTGTCGTCATTTTGTTAACACGGGCACAATGCTACGCTACTCACTATCTATCACAGAATAGATGGGGAGTAGCGTAGCCAATCAGAGAACGACATTCGTGATGGAACGCGAGTGGATTTATACTAAAACAGAATAGATAGTGAGTAGCGAAGCCAATCAGAGAGCGGCATTCGAGATAGAACGCCAGTAGATTTATACTAAAACCCGATTGAAACACGGAGAACAAGGGTATCACTTAAGCTAGGAATAATATTTTTATTGCGCTCAGTGGTTTTTGAGCAGCGTCTCGACAATTTTGGCAAGTTTCCATCCTGGCCATGATGAAAATGAGCCTTTTTGCAGCTTTGATTGATTGATTATTTTGACATATGATCAGATAGTTTACTGAGTAAAGGTTGAGGGACCCGAAATGCAGTGCACCGCTTTTACAGATACCCGCACTTAAATTACCTTTATGCAGTGGCTGAGGTGCAAGATTTACCACAAGGCACTGCAAGTGTTTTGCGTTTGAATTATGTCCTTTTGCCCTTGTTGCCTGAACTAAATTTTGCATGTTTTTTTTAGGAAAGAAAAGCGCTAAAAAACATGGAGCAGAATGAACAAAGTTGTCGGACCTCAGTAATTCCACATCCTAATGACTCAGCCAACTGGCTTTCCTGTCTAACATTACATTGGATGAACACTGTTCTAACACAAGGCACCCAAAGGCCCCTGGAAAAGAAAGATATTTTTACTGTTCGCAAGCAAGACAGCATGGAACATCTCGTGAATAAGTTAGAAAAGTTATGGCAACAAGAAATTACCAGAAGTCGACTAGCAGGTTGTCAACCTCGCCTATGGAGAGCATTTTCCCGGATGTTTTCATGGAAGCAGTACACAGGCATGCTAATCTTGAAATCACTTCGCGCTTTGTCTGTCGTCTTTCTGCCTCTGCTACTTTGGTTTTTCCTCTCAGATCTCGAAAATGAATCGCAACGGAAGTACTCTGTTTCTTCCTTCTTGCTGGTTGCTGGAATGATATTGTTGGCATTCATCAAAGGACTGTCTAAAAATCATTTCAGTGCGTTGGCAGAAATCTGGGGTACACAACTGAAAGTAGCAAGCATTGGCCTGGTGTACAAAAAAGTAAGTGTTGATTGACGGTTATAGCACTGGATTACACTTATTACTGATTGACTTGGTGGGGATCTAGGGGTTTGGTGCTTGCTTTGTAGTATCCATGACTCTATTCAGTGGTTTTCATAAAGTTCCACTGAATAGAAAGATTTGTCTTTAAGTGTTGACAGAATTAATTTTAAAAATCCTTTGCCTTAAATCCGTTATATTGTATTTCCAACTTAGGTTGGAGACAGATTAATCTGAAAATCAATTTGACTATTATATTCCGTCGCCATCGATCTCACATCCGATATGTTCGTTACTTTACATATATACAACTTGCTAATAGGCTGTTACTATCTATGCAGATTCTCAGAGAGCTTAATCGCAGTGATATTCAGAAGATACTCACGGGAAAGACCATCAACCTTGTGTCAAACGACGCACAGAAGTTGGAAAAGGTTCTGTGGGCGATATTCCTATTTCTCTTTGCCCCTTTTGAGGTTTTGGCTTCGTGTATTATTCTTTGGCTTCTTATTGGATGCTTTGCTCTTGCTGGAGTTGCCTTTTATGTAATAGCTATCGTTTACATCACCGTCGCGTCACATCAGACTAAACATCTACGAGTTAAAAGTGCAGCAGCCACAGACAAGAGACTGGAAGTCATGAACGAGATTCTATCTGGTATTCGAGCTGTTAAAATCTACGCATGGGAGATGAACTTTACAGAAGCGATCAAGCAACTACGGAGGTATGATCCAGAGTAACGCATTGATTGACTTTGTACAAAGCTTTCCCTTAAAGTGTACCTAGCCCCAAACGTTTTTTTTCTTTAAAACAAATCTACTTGTTATTCAAAGTACTTCTGCGAAGAAATGTTGATGCTGTTAAACCCTCGTTTCCTGTGCTTGAGGAAAATGTCGCAACTGAATAGCACCAAAAACGCCGCCAATTTGTTCCAAGGCTGGGTTTAACTGAGAATGGCCTGGGTCCATAGGCTATTGCCGCATCTACCCAGAAAGGTGGAATCTCTCCAGTCCTGTTATTTCCTTCTAGTCCAGTCCCTGAATACTCCTTTCTTCCCGCTCTCTATAGGAAATGCACCATGGCGCGCGCCTGAGTTCAACCCCTGTACATTGCGGGAACAAGGTAGATTTCAGGAACTGGACTGATTTTCTTCAGAATGGTGCAATACACATTCGACAAGTGTAGAGAAACGCCTTCCAAAAGCGCTAACAGCTGTTGCAGTAGTAAATTGAAAGAATTGAAAAAAAGATATACTGTACAATCCACTGGCGATGATATGTCAATGGCACAGCAAAGACGATGGGTCGAACTAAAACAAGCGAAGGGAGCCTGTGAGAGCCATTGGAGAACTCACCCTGGGATTTGTTCAGCAGTCTTCCAAATGCTTTCTTCAAAATTTTCTTATTAAAGACAACCCTTAACTTGTAGATTTGCTACCGACAACCCATATCTTCCAATCCCGCAGTATTTATAACATAGCCAGCAAAATTGTGTGATCGATCAGAAGCGTCACGACTGGTATGGGAAATTAAAGTCTTGTCGAATAAATTAAAGATAGGTGCGACAAAGAGTCGACTTCATTCCAACGTGATAACAAACGTCAAGCCTGCGTCGATCCTATTTCACAAGTTACACTTCATTAAAGCACGGGAATAAGCACTTGTCCTCATGCTATACACTCGATGCGCGGCTAGTTACTTCTAGGACTCGCTAGCGAAATGCCGAAATACAGTGCTCGTCGGGCCTTACTTTGGCAATTAATTACGAAAAATAGAAAGAGAAGACTCGCATTACATAAAGCTCTGAGAACAGTGTATCAGAGACGACGGCATGCTTGACCGTGCTTTTGTTTCGCGAACAATAAAGAAGCCGAGGTCTTGAGCAACGGTAAACTTGTGAAAGTAACCAAATTACCATCTAACTGCAGTCCTGAGGTTTTCTTCCCAGCTTTTCGTTTACCTGCATCTCCACATCGTATCTGCTAGCCATTTCTATTCCCAAAATGCTGTCAAAGCCCTTTTTAAACGTAATGAAAGTAGCTAGTTCAAAGTTGTCGAACGTGTCTCATCAAAGTTTATTTCGGAGTCTTCCTAATCGAAGCATAACTCGGACTCCAGTGACGAAAAAAAAATGATTTTGAAACTGAATTTTGACGTTTTAGTCTCAGAATAAATAACAACGATAAGTTTTGTTTGCCATTTTCTCGAGAAAATACAGAGAACGGACTGAGGAGCTATCGTGTGCTGGGTAGATGTCATCAGCATCCCCCGCCCTAGACTCCCTAAACGTGGTCGCGACTTTAAAAGGGTATAGAAAATCGGAGATTAAACTACCAGATGCAAATTTCTTTTTTTTGCAGAAGTGTTTTGAATAACAAGTATTTTCACTTGAGCGAATTAAAATCGTGAGGCTAGGTGCACTTTAATAGTCGATAATCAAAAATGTGGATATGGGAAATGGCGTTTTCAAAAGGTCTAAACTGCACACTGCACCGATGCCAGCCAGGGCTCAAACACGGACCTCTCGGTTAGGCACACACAACCACCTTTTAAAACTCTAGCTCATGCCAATCTTTATTATCAACTTAAAATAAGGGAGAGTTTTCATATTGAACAGTTAAAACCTGATGAACGTAACAAACAAGGTGAGCATGTTAGTTATCGTTACATTTCTAAATTTATCTGCTGTAGTTTACAGTTTATATTTTGCCGTTTGTTCCTTTGATTTACGTTTTCTTCGGATAGTTTGCGTTGCAGACTGTCTTGCTTTCTTTAACTAATATTTGATGCATATATCAGGAGGTAACAATGCTAGAAGTGTACATCTCCGGGATGGGGTCTCTGCTCTCAGTTTTGCGAGGAGGCTATTTATAGATCACTTTTTTCCTCGAACCAGACGCCAATCACATTCATTTTAAGCTCGTCAATTCCGAGCGCAACTCACGAGTTGTAGTGGGTGATCAGATTGTGCAAATCAGCTATCGGTCGATCATCTTTTAACTTTTATTTATGAATTTCAATTCAATTCTAGTAGTAAATTCGCTGTATTGCAGGCGCATATACAGTTTGACATGACAACGTGTTACGTAAGTGCAAGTGATCGGGGGAAGGTCGAGAAAGGGTTCATGGCATCATGTGACTGCAAGTTCAAACAACTCAAATTAATTGTGTGTTAAATGTCCGTTTCATTTGTTGTTATGGAAAAGGCAAATTTCATGAACTTTGAAAATTCATAGAAAATTAATGAAAATAGCTACAACCATGATTTTTTCCAGTGGTAATGAGCAAAAGAAGGCAAGCGAAATACAATTTTGGAGATCCTATACATAACTTCATTCACCTGTTCAATTCACGAGTTTGCTCGTACAGCACTTTGATTAATTTGTCGGTAGCCCTGTCCGTAGGCTACCGGCCGTCTTAGCGTTTTAGGGGGCTTTTCCCTTGTCGGGATTCATTATATGTGATTGTATACATGTGCAGCTAAATTGTCAGTTGTAATGGAATTTGCCTCTTCTGATATATACAATCCTTGGCTGCTCGCGACGGGTTCGCCTTTCTTATACTATGTTATCTCTCTCTCTTTAAAAAAAAACGCAGGAAAGAGATGTGGTTCATCAGATTGCGTGGACTCATTATATGCAGCCTATATTCCCTAGTTTACACTTGTGCACCACTCGCTGGCTTCCTAGCTATTGCTATCTTGATCACAACTGGCGAACACGTCACTGCTTTTAAAACGTTTACAATCTTATCCAGCCTTAACGTCATAAATTTTTGCATTTGTGTCCAGATGGCATGCACTTTGCACTTCGTTGCTGAAGGTTATATTGCTGTCAGGCGCATCGAGCAATTCGTGTCCAGGGAATATGGTATATCATCTGCTCAGCTCGACCAACGCGTTACGTTTGGTAAACAACGTGGTCCTAATGGCTGCTTTAGTGTCAACTTAAAGGCAAGTCGATATGGAACAGGAATTGTCAGACTAGAAAGCTTGAAAGTCGGAGATCCTAATCTGCTTTACGTTTTGAGAAAAAGGACTTTGTCTGATACAGATAATAATGATCTATCTCTAGTGGGTGTTTCGGCTTCTTGGGATAGGCACGAAGACAGGAAAGCTCTAAAAGACATTTCATTTTCTGTGAGCAGAGGACAAATGCTTGCCATAACTGGACCAGTGGGAAGTGGAAAGTCGTCTCTCTTGATGGCTATTCTTGGAGAGCTGCCTACTCTAAATGGAAGAGTATCAGTTAATGGAAGAATTGCGTATCTTTCTCAAATGCCCTGGGTCTTCTCAGGTTCTATACGAGACAACATCTTGTTTGGAAGATCTTTTGAATCGAGACGCTATCAAGAAATTGTAGAGGTTTGCTGCATGCAAACAGACTTACACAACTTCCCACAAGGAGATTTAACAGAGATAGGACACCGCGGCGTTAGTTTGAGTGGAGGTCAGCGGGCTCGTGTAAGTTTAGCACGCGCGCTATACTCGGACGCCGACATCTACTTGTTGGATGATCCTCTGAGTGCCGTGGATGCCAAAGTTGGAAAGCATCTCTTTGATCGCTGCATTTGTGGATTTCTTTCAGGTCGAACCCGTGTTTTCGTTACGCACCAACTGGACTATTTAACTTATTTAGATAGCATCATTGTGCTGAGCGAAGGAGCTCAAGTAAATGAAAGAGTTTGTCTTCATGAATTCGAAAACTCGAGATCTTTTAAATTTTCTGACGTCGAGAGTGTCGGTTCAGGAGTCGAATTCGTAGCACAGCCTCATCATTATCAGGATCAGTTCCATGGTAACGGGATTGAGGACTTGAAGGAAGAGGAAGAAGATAGAAATACTGGCTCTATTACTTGGAAGCTCTATTGGAACTTCTTCCGGACATCTCTGGCAGCTCCTGTAGTCTTTTGTCTTTTCCTCTTTGTTCTTGGCGTGAAAGGTAAGAAGATTTCTAGATACTTTACAAACTCTTTCGCGGGACGTAGCTAGTATAGTTAAATCATTTGGTTACGTGGAAATAGGTTCAAATGCTACTATTATCGAGTCAAGGATCAGTAACTCTCGAGACCGTCAGACGATCGACATGGTTTTGATGGACCATGTTGAATGCTGCTATTCTTTTAGAGTGTTTCTGTCTCCAGGAGTTCCCAAAACAATTGTCTAAAAACAATATTAACGGCATCGAAGAGGAGATGAAAACTTCCTGATTGTTATGATTTTGAGATTCTGTCAATACATACATATGCATACTTACATTTATTTGATAAGAAGGTCTAAAGGCCTGTTTACTAGGAGGAAGGAAGCGGGTTTACCCTAGCTCGGGGGCAAAAGATAACCCCGGTTTACAAGCAAAATTTCACAGGTAGGGTAATCCTACAACCCGGGACAACATAATACACAGTTACTCTCATGGGGTCTGGAAACAATTAGAAAGTTAGCCCGGGTAGGCGGGTTGACCATACCTGGAGTGTTTACAAGGGAAAAAGTTAACCCGCCTGAAAGGGTAACCCTAGCACACAGATAGGGTAACCAGTCTACCCGGGTAACCCTGGCTGCCTTGTAAACACGAGGAAGAAAAAAATAGGAAATGTGTGAGTGCTATGGTAACCCGCTTGTTAGAGTAACCCTCTCTCCTTGTAAACAGGCCCTAAAAAAGTAGTCAACTGTACAGCTGATGATTAATTTCAATTTCTTTACTATGCTTCTAACCAGTCGCATCATTAACGAGAACTAGCCTCGAGAGGTGCAATTCGTGTTATATACACCGAATTGAATTTGAAAGGGAACAAAACATTCTTCTGTCCTATGTTTTAGGGTTACTCGTTGCCTCTTACTGGTGGTTGTCTCAAGTGTCGGAGATGGATCGCGAAGAGCAACAATCATCTAAGACATTAGGCATTTACGGCTGTTTTGTTGGATCAAATTTCCTGGCCAATTTAATCGCCTCGTTTCTTTTTTATTCAACGCTTCTTAAAGCCTCTGAAACACTGCACAACAAAATGGTATGGTCTGTCATTAAGGCACCGGTGCTCTATTTTGACAAAACTCCGGTTGGACGCATTTTAAATCGCTTCTCCAAAGACATTGGCAATATGGACGATGTCCTGCCTCCTCAGTTCTTGCTTGCAGTGGAAGTTTGTTTATTTTCAATAAGCACAGTCATACTTCCTGTCGCAGCAAACGTTTGGCTTATTTTTGTTGCTATTCCTCTCGTTTTAATTGGGATTTATTATGGCCGATATTATCTGAAGTCCTCCAGGGAGATTAAGAGGCTGGAAGCCATTACATGCAGCCCAGTTTACTCGCACATTTCAGAGACAGTTGCGGGACTCGAAATAATTCGTTCATCGCAAATGGAACAAAGTTTTTTGAAGAGGCTCTTCAAGTAAGTGCAGTTTTCAGAATATTCCCAGTTTCATGGCAGTAAATCAGTCTGTTCCCTAGATATTCAAAGGCACAGGGTGGTAAAGAGGGTCTGGAAGCGGGGTCTGGAATCTCAGTTATCGGTTAGGTTTTTAGCGACTTGTGAGGTATCAGTTAATATTTCACTCCATTTTTCCGATCTATCAGTAAATTTTGAAGATGTTACATCTCAGCTATCATTTAAGGTTACTTCAAACCTTCGCGAGTGTAGTCCAGAAAAAAATTCGTACGCGCGCTGTTTTCAAGGAAACCCCCACAAACTATATATCAACAGAAAGGTTATAAAATGCAGAATTCGATAAAATTATGTTTTGTTTTTGATTTTTCTTTCCAAAGGCGGCAGAGGCCGTCAACTCCAAAATGACCGACTGACGTTCCAGCGAATTAATCGGGTATCAAATGCGATCGTTCATGCAAAATAACTGTGCAGTGTTTATCACAAAGCCTCAGTCTCAAAAAACGTGTCGGCATTTTCTTTTATTTCTATTGGTTATCTTTTTATAGATCTGTCAAGTTCGACTATCGAAAAATTTGCGTAACCTGTTGCGTTAAAGGCCGCCACGAGCAAAGTATTTAAAATAAGGGGATTCGCCGCCAAGCTTTAGTTCCATATCTATCAGTAAATGCTGTGACCAAATTTCATGGAAAACCGTCAAATCTGCATACCCTATTAATTCATTTAAAGAGAAGGGATTCTCTCGAAAAACGAGTGCGAGTTTTCGCCTTCTAAAGATTTATAAACATATCACGCCTTCACAGAGGAATGTGTCAACTTGAAGAGCCGCGAGTCAATGAAATAACAGAACCCTTAGCGTTCACAGTATGCTAACTTGAGCTTCGCGGACTTTAATTTTCTTGACCAAAAAAATATCGACCAATGTAGCCCCGCGAAGGTTTGAAGTAACCTTAAAAAACGCGCCATTTCTCAACTGAGGATTAAAATTATAACCAATTCTTAGCAATGAGTCAGGCCTTGAAGCTCCTGGCTATCAGTTACACTTTATCCAAACCCTCTGGTTATTTCTTTAAAGGAGTCATTAATAAAAAACTACGAAGTGATGGAAAAATGAATTAAAATCCTTACAGCACGCGATGTTGACTGGCGAAGAAATGATCTGCCTATCCACAGAAAGCAGGCCTTTTTCTAGAATTCGACCACTTTCAATTTTTTGTATCAATTTACTTTTAGATACCAGGATGAGAACACTTCAGCATTAATCATGGTAATAACCAGCACTCAGTGGCTTAGTCTTCGCATGACTCTTGTCTGCAGTCTTATGACAGCTGCTGCAGCTTTCGGGGCAGTCCTTGCTTCCCAAAGCCCTGGTAAGATTACCTCAAAGTGTCATGGGTAAGAAGTTAGAACGTAAACAAAAACTGTGCTTGTTTCCTCTATTGTTCTCGATATACATTGTATTTCTGAAGTCCAGTTCGCAATCATAGCGAAAGGAAATGAGTTTTCTTTAATGTGAATCTGAGTAGTATCTTTATTTACAACTGGTACAATGGTTCAATATTGGGCGTACATAACTCGATTTATAAAATGACTGAGCTACTACCGGCGAATTATTTTATAAAAGCAATAAAGCACTTTTTCTGTGTTTACATAGCCTCATCTAAACACTCGAGTGGTTGGGAGAATTTTCGAAAGTAATGCAAACCCTCCTCGTTTTTAGATGAGGCTATGTAAACACGGGAAAAGTGCTCTATTGCTTAAATACAGAACTTTCTCCCTTTCATGTTTGCAAGTCACTATTACCTTCTCCTGGTAAGAATATTGTTTTCCGGCCCAGGCTGAATAATGCCCATTTTAGGCTGAAAATATTCTTGTAAATATTCTTAGACTATGGCGTATGACATTTCCGTTTTAGAATGTATCAATTACAAGTGTTGCCTAGTTCTGTATCGTGTTAAAATTGTACATGCACTCCATCGCTTTTCGTTGCAGTCAAGATGTCGCTTCAGGCGACTCTTGGACGACTCTTGGACGTTATGGCTTTAAAATAGTAAAAAATAGTTCTCTAGAGATATCCTGGAGGTATCTTATAAAAAATGGGGTGTAATGCGGCAACCATACACGTCACATAAACGGAGAGAGCGGACAACCAGCAAACAAGCATAATGACAGAGCCAATCTTGGGGACAGACAAAGACAGACAAAGAAAAAAGAAATAGATGGAAACAGACAGGCTAACAAACTGACAAACCAAAATCTTTCAGACTAACTTACCGAAACAGAACTGATAACAGATCACCTGTGAGATGAACAAAGTGACAGACAGACAGACAGACAGACAGACAGAAAGTAAGACCGATGGAGTTAGCCACACAGAAAAAGACAGAAAAGAGACAGAGAGATCTAGACAGACCAAGAAACTTACAAAGTTACAAACTTGCACTGATGGTCCAAAACGACGGACAGACCTTGAAACCTACAGAAAGACTGATAGACTGACAAGCCATCAGACTAACAGATTGAGATGCACGCTGTCAGACTGTCAGATCGACAGACCAACCGAAAGTCCGCAGATCAACATACCAAACAGACCCACAGACCGTTAGTCTAGCAGAACCACAGACCGTTAGTCTGACAAACCCCACAACCATATACGGAGTGCTAGATAGATCAAGAGCAACAGACCAACAGAATAACTGGCAGACCGACGGTCAGTATAACAGACAGAGAGGCATTAATATGAAAGCAGTGTTTATATTATATTAGTAGTACATGAAAAGACACCATAGTATACAAAATTATCAATATTTTGTATAATTGATCACTCGACTTCTACTAATCTTTGTATTACTATTTTCACAATCTCCCCGACAATCTCCCCGCAGCCTTAGCTGGTATGTCCCTTGCTTTCTTGCTGGAATCATTAGATGAAGTTCAGTATGGTATCAGAGCGTGTTCTGAAGTTGAAAATCTCATGACGTCAGTAGAAAGAGTTATTTCGTGCGCTGGTTTGGAAGCAGAGCCCGGATACAGCACACAGAACCATCCGCCTGAGTCATGGCCACAGAGTGGAAGCATAGCCATCAGAAATTTGTCCTTAAAGTACATTGACGGCGGTCCTCGTGTGCTGAGGGATGTCAACGTATCGGTTACCGACAAGGAGAAGATAGGTGTGGCAGGCCGAACAGGAGCTGGCAAGTCATCCATTGTTGCAGCACTTTTGCGTATGCCAGAACCAGAAGGGCAGGTAAAAGTCGTATTCATTTAAATTAAAGTGTTATCCACTTTTATGGTACAATAACGACGCTGCAGCACTCTGGTATTTAATCTGTTGTTGCTGACACGGGAAAACAACACTGAGTGGAATTATTTATTTGAAGTTAATATTGTATTCGATTTGCAAATTTTTTTTCCCAGGTTTTTATTGACGATGTCGACATAAGAAGCCTTAATCTTCAAAGGGCTCGACGTTCCATGGCCGTGATTGCCCAAGACCCGGTACTCTTTGGAGGTAGCTTGAGAAGAAACATGGACCCATTCTCAAGCTACACAGATCTGGAGCTATGGTCTGCCCTTGAAGGAGTGCAGTTAAAGGAAAAGGTGGAGAAACTTCCTGAACAACTAAATTACCAACTTAAAGAGGCAGGATCTAACTTCAGTGTTGGTGAGAGGCAGTTAGTGTGTTTGGCTCGTGCTCTGGTCCAGAAAAGCAAGGTCATCATCATGGATGAAGCCACCGCCAATGTGGATTTCAAGACTGATCGTCTGATCCAGGATGTGATTCGTGACAAGTTTAAGGATTCCACAGTGCTAACCATTGCTCATCGACTAAACACGATCATGGACTATGATAAAGTGCTGGTTCTTAATGGTGGACGAGTGGTGGAGTTTGACAAGCCTGAAGTGTTGATAGGAAACGGTGGATTGTTTGCTGAGCTGGTGAATCATGCCAATCAAACCAGAAGGAAAGCTCACTGATTCAGGGAGTCAGCCTGGGAGCCTTAGAATGTCATTTTTGTTGTTACAAACTTTTAAATTAGACTGGATTTTGAGCTCATGTACGCAGCTGCTAGAAAATGTGTTTTCTACAAACTCGGCAATAATAAAGAGTATACCAAGATGGGCTTAATTGAAGAATGCACCGCAACTCTGCTTGCTACTCGGTGGCATAGCCGTCAAATATTGGTTACACAGTCAGAACGAGTAGCGAACCATTTTTGACGGAGAGAAAAATTTTGCAGTGAGTGGCTGAGCGTTTACGCATCCATTCTAAGATGGATATCCACGTCTTCCGAGATTACATGTAGTAGCAAGTCCAGTTCTTAGTGCTATTAGTATTCTTGGAGTGTTAAGAGTTTTAACTCTTAAAATTAAGATGTTTTAATTGAAACATTGAAATGTTTTACATAAGACGCTTAGCCACTTCTTTTTACTTATTGTAATGCCTCTATATTACGGAGGATGGCTACTGCATCAACCCCTACTCCGTCTCCTTCGTAGCATGTTGTCAGGTTAGTTGCATGGAGAAGAGAAACACTGATGATAAAGTGTATTGCCCAACCCTGGGCACCAGGGCTCGAAATCGGACTCTTCTACCTTCTAGTTTATCACTCAATGTGCTACAAAATTGAAATTTCCGCATTCGAGATTTTTCGTCTTAGTGCGCTCTGTATCGACAACAAAAAATTCCACGTCATAAGAAGACATTTGTCACGAAAGAAACTAATGCACAATGTACACGTACAGGAATGATGTTTTATTGCATGGCTTTTAGTAGGAGCACGTAAACCTATTCTGTGATATATTCAAAAATAGGTTGTACAATTTTTAAAGCTATTAACGATCATGTTCCTACAATCATAAAAAATTATAGATTTTAGAAACACTAAATACGATCTGAGGAGAACTGACATTCTAAAACTGGCTTAGGTCATCAATTCAACCCACGGGATGAAATCGTGGCGTTACCTGGCGCCAAAGCTGTGCAACCTGCTACCAGATTCACACAGAACTATTGAACTTTAAAGGCCTTCAAGAACAATATCAAGAAAATTTACCTTTTGTGTCTTTTATTACTTATTGTTATCTTACTGATTGTACATATCGTTATCGTTTTTACTTTTAAGCATAACGTGTAATTATTTTTCTGCGAACAGGCTCCCGGTGAGCCCGAACGAAGCGAGGGAGCCTGTGGACATTCTATTGATGCCGCTGTTCTATGATACCAGCTCCTGGTATCATGATATGATTGGTTAAATCGCTGATTGTTGACATATTTGAGATGAATATTTGACAGATCTTTGTAAAATTATACTACTCCAGCGGTTCGTTACAGTAATACATTTGCCGTTCTCTTTTAAGTTTCGGTCTCTCGTTACTTCACAAGTGATTCTGAAGGGTACTTTATGCCCTGTTACGAGGAGGAATTTTAAGTAGAAGCTAGTGGAGTGGAGCCGTTTGGCGGTGCTATGGCAATTTTTTTTAGAGGTCAAAGGCTTCGCAGAGTTGACACCTCTATCATGTGCTTATAATTTCTTTAGGCTCACTTCAGTATTGCAAATATGTTTTAAGCTCTCTAAGTATTGGTTCATTGGAGGGACAAAGTTAAGTTTGAAATATTCCGTGAACATGTTGCTTACTTGCACTCTATATTATGACACCCGACCCAGCTATTTGATTAGCTCGATTAGAACTGTTTGCAAGTACCGAAAATTTAGCTTCTTGACAGGTCTAATTACATCATTGACTGATTTGCTACAGGCTTATCACCAAGGGCGGATAGGCACATCAAAAACAGCCTACAGGCTCCCCTGTCCCCGCCCCGATCGCTTTGCTCTCCGAATTCTTCTATTTCGCGCTCGCCGAAATTATTTTTCGTCTTCGCCGGGAACCTGTTCGCAGGCTAAATTATTTTAGATTGTATTTCATGATCCTGACTTACTCAAACATTATGATCTTTACTTTTAATTTCAATTTATGTGGAATACCTGCAAATTAGTCGGTGTGTCATTTTATCTTTCATTTAATTTCACACCTCACATATAGCTGAGTGTAGAACACAATAAACTGCTATTTTATTTTGCTGTATTGTACCGTATTTTTAATCCAAACAAAAACTTTGATTTCACAAATTGAAATGCACCAACTTTATTACTGTAAAAACGGAAAGTGTTAAAACATATTTGAAACCAGTGTAATTTACTTCTGTGGCATATAACGCAAAATTGGGCTGTCGCAAAGTTTACCCTCACTTGCTTTCTGGAGGCCTGTTATTTAAACAAAGTTATTGACATATATCTTTAGGTGACACGGTGCTGAGAGCCATGAGGATCAAGATGGAAACAGGAGGAGCTTTCCGTCCGCTCATTTTCTCTCAGAATCAACGTTAAAGCCCTTCGCTGAAAGCTCTTTTGAATATTGCTCTGGATTCTTAAGAGAACATCATGACTCTCACAGATATGGGCTTTAAATGTATATCTTTAATGATAGCACTTTAATTATCCTTCAGTGGACTTTTACAGGACTTCTTTGAGTTCCTAATCTTATTGTAACCTTTGTCAGGATTATTTTCTGTGATGGTAATTTTCATGTAAACTCGAGAACCAAATAGAGCAGTAAGATATGCATTTTTACTGTAATGCCTGCGTGGGAATCAAAGAGGCTTTTCCCAATGAAATTTCAAACCATTTCAAAACCTCTTGACTTCTTATCTTGAGGTCTGATCGTTGGTCAACCTTTGCGAATAGGTGTGAGTAGTGAACAGTGAATTCTGAATAGGTCTTTTGTCAACGAGTTCGTAACTTGTTTCTTTTTTTACCGTTAAGAATTAAGGCGCAAAGAAAGCCACGCACTAAATCCATAAAGATGTACTTATTGCGACATTTCCTCAGTAATGTTTTTTGGTTACACAATGGGAGTTTTTCAGTTTTTAACACGATGTCAATGTTCCAATTATATTAACTTGTAGCTCATCTAGTTAGTTTGATTATTTAGTAATAGCGAAATGTGAAACGTTCTCAAAATAATGCACACCTGAAGCACAATTCGTTTAAAGTTGTCATGATATCAATATACATGTATGAAGCAGTTCCCTTTGTCGCACCATGATGTTAAAGGTCAAAAAAGGTAGCCTGACCATTTGACTCCTTGACTGTTTTGTTGATTTTTCAGCACATTATGTAACTCGATTTTGATATACATCAATCCGATAATTGTTCATTTCAAGTATCAGCCATTTGCACACGGCTTTGGGCAGTTCCAGTCCTGGTTCGCAACACAGATCTTAATCTGGCACCATCAGGCAGTCTTACTTGTAGCATTTTAAAATGAAGAATGGGATTCAACACATAATTAAAATTTGAGATTACCACCGCAAACAATTTAACTTTTCGGATTATATCTCCATGGAATCCACCAATTCGGACAACGATATTGCAAATGATGACTGGAAACCAGCAGAGTAGAAATACACCACATATTTTGTAAGTTAATTTGGTAATTTCGTGTTCTCGTCGTCGGTTCAAAGAACCTAAACGAGGAAAAAGAGAAGAGCGAAGCTTTTTGACGATTAAACAAAGTGTAAAAGCGATAATCATGACAGTGGTTACGTTAGGTAATGTGCCTAGAAACATTGTGTAAACTGTAAAAGCAGGACTGCCAGATGAAGTGGTAGGAGAGCTATAAGGATCAAGATGGAAACAGGTGGAGCTTTCGTGGTGTAGCATTACTCCATGGACAGAAGATAAAAGTAATGCCACGATCCAAACAAGCAAAATTACTTTCTTGACATTAGATGGTGATAAACGACGATATAAAGGACGAGCAACGCAATCATATCGATCAATGGCCATCAGCGACAAAGTTATAGCATTTAATACAGTAAAACCCATCGCCGAAGAAAATCCCAGTTTGCAGATCACATTCAAGGATATTTTGTGGACGAAAAAATAATTCACAATTATCACTGCCAAGTGTGCTGGCAGTTTTATTTGCGAAGACAGAAATCCAGTCAATGAGAGACTTGCCAGTAGGAAATGAGGAACTTTGCGTAGGTCATGTCGTCTTCGGAGCAGGACACAGACTCGCGCGTTGCCAACAGTTCCCGTTAAGAAAACGATTGTCAGGAGTATGACAATACTAATAGAAACGTCCCGTGAAGGAGCTTCTGAAATATAGCCAGGTCTATCTATAGAGGAGCGATTCATTGAAGATTTTTCTGGTAATAAACAAAATAGAAAGAAAAATCTTAGCAAACCAAAGCTTTTGTCATACACCTATATCAGTTCTGCAAACTGAAGAAAGTCAAATAGGACAAAGCTGAAGAAAGTCTAATAAGACAAAATTTTCGTTGTGTACTTAATACTATTCTCGCCGGAATATTGCTTGAAGTCGTCTGGATTTCTTCCTTTTTTCCCCAAACTTTCCACTTAGCTTCTTTTTTCGTCTCTAGCATTGACACAAATGACCCTCGCAACCATCCTCCAGGTTTTAGTTGAGAAGCCGGCTGCCAATTTTTGAGTAGCTAATATCCAAAAAATGATTGATGAATTCATCGGAAACAGCATGGCAATCTTAACCGTCCTCATAATGGCTAAAGATGGATTAATCATTTGTAATATATATTTTTTATAAGATTTTTTAATTAATGATCTTTTTTGACCAATCTTAACAGAGCGGAAGCTTTGTCAGATTAAATTAATAGCAACGTAATTCTTATGGATATAAGCTATGGATGCCAGTCAATCTTAGTGATTCAGATGAGCGGAAAGGTTAAAAAGCGACTGTGAAAAGCTTCTGAACCATTATTAAGATAATGATTCCCCCAACATAATTATATTCAACACTCTTAGATAAACTTCCAGTAAAAATCCTTCGGCGGTCTGATTGTTTTTAGGTAAAAAGGATACTTGGAAACTTGGAAACGAAATTTGTGTCGATACAAATCTTGATCATGAGCAAAAATCATTTACGGAGCCTCCAATTATTGTTTTCTGAACTTGGCTTGGAAGTACTGCTTACACAGAACGTAATAGCACGGCATTATAAAAAGAAAATAACCAAAAGACCTACATAAATAATAAACAGAAACCTCACTTAAAAACTTATTTCTAAAACCATTTGTTAGAAATAGTTCACACTAGCCACATAAACGACATAAACATAACGAAAAAAGAAGGACGTTATGTCGTTATTGTTGTAGTGTGCATCCTAACATAATGACATAACAGCAACTTAATAACAACATAAGGAAAAAAACGGATCTTCTCCTCAGGTTTTTACATGTCGGTTTTCGCGACCAGCTCGTTATATCGCTTGTGTGAGCCAACCCTTAGTCTGTTGACAGGTTTTGCACTCTCAGAGGTTAGAGGTGTACTCTGTCACACCCAAACCGTTGTAATAATGACCATACAACAGAAGAAATCTTTTACAGTGCTATAGCATTTCAAAATTTACGACGGGTAACACATATCTGTATTTAGTATAAATCTACTCGCGTTCTATCACGAGTACCGTTCTCTGATTGGCTACGCTTGTCATTTGTAGATAGTGAGTAGCACAGCAGCGTGCGCTGGCTGCCGCTTCTTTGCATTTTCGATTTAGATAAGTTCTGAATGACTTGTAGATTTATACTAAAACTATTAGATTATTCGCTCTCGATTCTATGCGTGATAGAAATCTCGAGCTCATAATCTTATTGTTAAGTATATGGAAGTGTACGCCAAGACATGAACCTTTGGTGAATTTATCAATAACTTGAAATACCAATTTCAAATCAAAAAATCCGTTAAAAATAATAAAATAAAAGCACTAATAACAATCGACAATGCTTGAATATCTTGACTAGCCTTTGGGTCGGCAGATCTTCAATATGTCCCAGGGTCAATTTAAGGTTTTGTTGCCAAGCTCGTTACTGATGCTATTCAGTGGAGTTACAGGAAATAATTTGATTTATGTAGTGGAGCACAAAATTGCACTTTTCTTTTTTTTTCTCAGAATGTTAATGTATGTGAATGTTAAGTTGTAATTATTGCCCTAACTGTCCAAAGCTACTTAGATTTCCGCTATTAATTTCTTACTTAGAGCCTCCAGTTAGAAAATTTGTAAAATCAGTATCAACATTAAAAGAGCTTTGCTGAAAGCTTCTCTGAATATTGCCTAGATCCTAAAGACGAAATTGTGCAACTCGTAGATATGAATTTTATCTTTAATGAAAGCACATTAATTTAACCTTCATTTATTCTCTATTGGAATATTTGTCAGGTTTAATGTTATGAAGGTAGTTCTTATGTAAAATCAAGAACGAAATAAAGCACTAACACAGTCTATTAATATTCCATCGCCTTAACACACAGTCAGACTCCATTCGCGCAAAAGTATTTGTTTAGGCTTTGAACAGACACTGAACTCATTACCAGTGTTTGACACCTCATTGGAATGAACATGAACATTGAACAGCTATCTTAATCTTAATTTATTCAATTTCGCACCTCTACCATTGGTATAAATTAGTTTACTTTTCGCACAAATATTTTTTAACTTGAAAATGGTGCCAGGATGACACCGAAACGTCGTTGCTCAGTTTTTTCGCTAATCTTTATTGTTAACTGCATTTCAAAACTTTTTTTAAAATTTTTAATTGACTTCCCATGTTTAGGTCCTATCGATTATAAACTTTTGCAGATCAGTGCAAACGCCTTTTGTCAGCAAGTAGGCAACTTGTTTGTTTGTTTGTTTTTATTGCATTCATCCATAGAGTTGCATTTGTTGCAGTTTTTCCCTTAGCAATTTTTCTTTTATCGGAGTTCAGTTTTCAACCCGATGTCAATGCTGCAGTCTTACTAATTTCATTCGTTTAATTAGGTATATTTAGCAATATCGAAACGCGAAACGTTACCCATACGATGCTCACCTGGCCGGGCGCTATGTCGCATCATACTAAAGTTCAAAAAAGGTAGCCCATGACAGCTGATTTGACCATTTGACTCCTTGAATATTTTTTTCATTTGTGAAGCATATTGTGGTAACTATTTTGATATAAAGCAATCTGATAACCTTCTTTTGCGCGCCTTGTACATCCTTCATTCATTCGCCATTTGCAGATGGCTCTCACTTGTTACAGTTCGGCTTTGCACAACAGATGAGTCACAGATCTTAATCTAGCGCCATGAGGCGTCTTACATGCATTACAAATGTTGACTGGAAAGCAACAAAGTGGAAACACACCTCACGTTTGTAACACGAGTCACACACAAAGTTGATGTCGCGATCATCGGTGCCAAGAACTTAACGAGTTAAAAGCGACAAGCGACAAATATATTTGGTGAGTAAATATTGCTTTCTGAATTGTCTTGAATATGCTTTAAGCAAATCATGCAGCCCATACGTCAAATTAAACCAACACAGAACTAAACTAAAACCTGTTTTAGACTTACAGCCCAGAATTCAGCCTGGTTTACGATGATCTACGATCGCTGCGTGCCAATTGCTATAAAACTCCATTACAAAGCTATCAAATTGCGCTCAGCGTTATTTCCAAACACCGCCAAGCCGAATTTTGTAGTTCTTGTAGTACTGATAGGGACAGCTGCTTCATAGACTGTTGCGGCTGGAAACCATGGAATCATTTTGCTTACGGCTCTCAAGAGCTGCGAAAATGCGTGAAAAGCACTATCCACTGGTTTGGAATTTAAAGTTTTGGACGTTTTTCTACTTGTTAAGGCGTTTCTTGGCTTCAATGAAGTATCTTTAACATTTCTTTCATTTGTCCATCTTTCTTTGTGAATTGTACGCTTCAAAAACGAACAGGATTCGCTACTGATTTGATCATCCCACATAGCGATTTGCATATATTGTGTTTACGAAGATTTCCTATTTTTGCTTGTTCAATTCATTCGGTTCGGTGAAATGCTTATTGGGGAATTTTTTCAATGTTACTGTGTCGAGCAAACGATTAGTATTTTATGGGAGCTCCACTTTTAGACTTGGCTAAATGTAGATGTTATTTTTAATTGTTTTAAAATACATTTCAGGTATTGGGACCATTGTGGGATTAAAAAGAAACTAAGTTATCATTTTAGAATTGCCAAATTATATATATAATCATGCTACAGTATTCTTTATCTAATATTGCTATACGTATGACAATATATCTATTTAACTTCTCTGTCTCTCACTTGACCTTTTGGGCTCGGCGTCGGTTGACTCAGCGAGGAGGGTAAAGGGCCCCCCTGTTTGGTCCTGTTTGGACCGATGTATGTTCATTCTAGCCGGTGTTTATCAAGAAAGGGTTAGTAGTCATAATTCGTGACAGCCATGTATCTTATCATAATATTTAAAGCTTGCCTCACCTCGAAATGCTTGAAGAGCTTTTTTACACCGCATACCCTACCCTGAAGATCTAGCATTTATTGCGAGCCACCGATTAATTAATGAAATAGTTGAGAAAATCTGGTCAAATATGATCAAATAGCACATCACATGAAAATGACCGTTAAGTACAAAAAAATAAAGATTCCGCGCAAGTCACCTATGACATAGACATTTTTTTTTTCAATTAAAATACAACAGAAAATTCATTGTCTTTTCCAAAACCCTTCCCAATATAGGTTGCCAGGAATTTTTGAAGAATAAATTTGGTTGCGATATTTCTCAACAGATTTAAGATTCTGGAAATTTCGTTGGTAGTCAAAAATAGTTTGAAATTACCAAAGATGAAGAAAAACTTATATTTTTCCTCGTGCAAGTTTTGGCAGATGAGATTTTCGTTCCGTGGCAAAGCATCTGCGTAGGCGATGGTTTTGTTTCTTTGTCTCATTATTTTACAGGAAATTAACTTTCATAAAAACTTTTGTCCAGTAAAGATTTAATGTTTGCCAGCGTTAATTACATGATCAGAAGGTCTCGTGGTCGCCCGATTATAAAACGTTTTAACATGGAGTAAAAGAAAAAATTCAAAATGCATCAAGCCAAACCACTTTTCGCCAAGGTTGTGATGGGCGTGTTAACAGTCATTCTGTCTTGCGCTTGTTTCCTGGGTAATGGTTTCGTTCTTGCAGTCATTGCGCGGTTTAAATCGTTACGAACAGTTCCCAACATTCTCGTCGCCAATCTTGCTTTTGTGGATCTGGTCAACGCAGCCATCACCGTACCGCCCTATATGATATACTACGTCTTCGAGGCCAGTTGGTTCAGAGGCAAAGCCTTGGGAATCATGACAGTCGTCTTAAATAGACTCTTTACGGTTCTCAACCTTGCTTCCATGATCGTCATGTTGACAAATATGTACTCGGCCATTTCTTTTGACCTTAAGTACTTTGTCTGGAAGACAAACAGGAAAGCTCTTCTCTCTGTTTTTCTAACTTGGTTCATTAGTATCGTGTCGGTGGCTTTTTCCTCAATCTCGCTATTCGATTTCAATCTTGGTGATGTTCATGTGATGGAGTACAGAGAGAGGATCTTCAAGGAGGGAAGACTCTTTGTCATGTCTTTTTTGGTGATTTTTCTTATTTTTGCCGCACTTGTGTGTTTTTTAACGGCCCGCGCAATCAAGAAGAAGCAAAAGAAGGTATTTAAATCGTTTAATGTTTTCGTAATTTACCTTGATATTGTAGTGGTAATTTTTTTCTTTTTAGACTTTTATAGCTCACCTTCTTTCACAACAAACAAATTTTTATTCGCTTTATTGGGCCAGGGGCTAACCCTTGGCTGATTCTTGCAAATCGGAGTTAGTGCACTATCACTTCGAGTGCAAATTGCATTACTAAGGAGACGTTATTAGATACACGCACACCGAGAGGAACTAACAAATTAACGTAAGATTATTTTCACAAGTATAACAAACCCGTCCGAGTCCATTTACGTTTTCTAGAGAGCCGATTTTTACGGGATATTTTTATACTATATTTTTATTCTTCATTCATACAAATATGTGGTGTTCTTCAGCTAACTTTGATGGTCGAGAACACTCAGTCAACATTGCCTAAAATGAGATTAATATGGTCTAATGTGGACACCCAGACACTACGGACATTTTTCTCGTTCCTCTTTGGATCCATATTAACCGGATTCCACTGTACTGGTTATAATTTCTGTCAATGCTACTGGAAAATTCCACATTTCTAATGGTACATTCATCGACAATTGAACGATCCCATAAATATAGGGGATAAAATTTGATGTCAATCTCTTGTTCAATGTCACTTCGTAGTCCTTCGTCGCTTTTATAAAGCCATGCAAACTGAAAGATGACCATAAGGAAACAAACTCGTTCGAGATAAAATGAACATCCGCCTGTGGGTAGCAAATTTCCTGACTGGTCAATCTATTCATAAGTACTAAATAGGGTACCTCATTCGGTTTCGTGAAATGTCTATTTCTAATTTTTCATCAGCATTTTGACGAATTTGACCCCGCTGACTCCACAAGGAGCTATTTTTCTGCTGTATGAAGGCCCTTGTTGGCAATAAAATTACATTTGTTGCTAGATTCCGACAAAACGGTAATCAGGTAGTGAAGTAAAGAAATTCTCAATCTTTCGAGTGCTTCGATGAAAGACGTTATGTTCATTACGAAGGCAGAAATCATACTGTCTGTGTTAAACAACGGCAGAAAACACCAACCGAGCGGTCTGTATTTATGATGAGGAGCTTTCTTTTTTACAAAAAAATAGGCAAAATAACACTCGTTGGCCGAATAGCGATCTCTCGTCATCTCAGGGAAGTGAACCCCAACAATTACAATGCTCACTGGACGAGCGATTTATTATAAAAGCTTGCCCAGTGGAAGCAGTTTAGTCTTTCCAACCTTGAGGCTAGTGTAAAAAGGAGGTGTTATGCTCTCCGAGCAGAGGTACTCCAAGGTCACAGAACAAGAAGTGAATAGTTTACATTTTTATTATTTGATTTACTTGGTTTTAGTCACGTCTAGATACTCCGGACTTGTTCTGTCCCTTCACGCAGTCAAAAACTTTCTGTCGTGTTCGCTATCACCTGGTTTAGCCTTCTGCTAAATTCCTATTTTTAAAGCGTTCACTTATATATGTTTTTTCGTCAATAATCAGTTTCACAATCATTTCATTTGATTCTCTATGATAACGAATACGTCTGATTATAAAATATGATTACATAAATCAAAGACATTTCATGTCATTTGATGAAAACTCACTTCCTTAAATCATAGACCTTGGAAGGCCATAAATGTGTTCTCCAGAGTAAGTTATAAAATTTATACAAAAGCAAACAATTGTCAAATACTTGTGAAATGTTCGTGGCTAGTCTGACGCGGCGTTTCGTCTCGGCCAAGAGACTCTTCAGAGACCTTTAGAATTCAAAGGCAAACTCGTTGAGCATCACGCCCAAAGTCCCGTTCGCAAATTCTTGATGTTAACAGTCTGGCCCTCTATCGCAGAAGGATTCCCAACCGTACGTTCACGAGTTAAATTTATACAAAAGCAAACAATTGTCAAATACTTGTGAAATGTTCGTGGCTAGTCTGACGCGGCGTTTCGTCTCGGCCAAGAGACTCTTCAGAGACCTTTAGAATTCAAAGGCAAACTCGTTGAGCATCACGCCCAAAGTCCCGTTCGCAAATTCTTGATGTTAACAGTCTGGCCCTCTATCGCAGAAGGATTCCCAACCGTACGGTTGGGAATCCTTCTGCGATAGAGGGCCAGACTGTTAACATCAAGAATTTGCGAACGGGACTTTGGGCGTGATGCTCAACGAGTTTGCCTTTGAATTCTAAAGGTCTCTGAAGAGTCTCTTGGCCGAGACGAAACGCCGCGTCAGACTAGCCACGAACATTTCACAAGTATTTAAGTTATAAAAGTCAATTTTAAGATATAAAAGTGACCCGTTTGGGCCATGAGTGAAACAAACCCAGGACCTTATTCGTAATTGAAAACCAAACCACTAACAGCTTATTTATTACTAAGAAAGTAAAACCATATACCAATTCTACTCAAACTTGTCCCATATAAATAAATAAAATAAATAACTAAATGAATAAATAAATAAATAAATAAATAAATAAATAAATAAATAAATAGCGCCTATCCAAGCGTGCATACGTGATCTAGGCGCTTTACAAGTTATAAAATACGATTAAACTAGAATAATATTAAAAAATAAAATAAAACAAGAATCAATAAAATTATTCCAAAAAGACTTCCTTAAATAAATGAGTTATAAGCCGAGTTTTGAAAATATGAAGATATGAAATCTGGAAATATGAAATATGAAATATGAAATATGAAAATATGAAATCTGAAGGTAGGACATATCTCTATACTGTCATTCTCGGGAGACATCAAGTCTCACTTCACTAAAAAATAAATCAACAGCATCTTTCTTAAACCATTTCTGGCATCTGTGTTAATCACGAAATCCTGATCATTAAAACCCCAAATCACGGCAAACACGTCATTTAGCGATATTTCACAATTTCAAATAAAAGTTAGAAATTCATGCAAGTTGTCCTGTAACACAAGGTCGGGCAATTTTGCTGCTGTAGGTTATTGTAAGTCTTGTAGTATCTGTAGATCTTTATTTTTGTACTAAACTAAGACGATCATTTTCTCTCGAAAGCAACTCGTTACCGAAAGTTTAGCTGAAGTTCAGTTTGTGATCGACAGGTGTTGTCTCGTTGGCGAATCAAATTACTTGAACAATTCTAACAAGGACTGTGATTGACTTATTTTACCATGCCTTATGAGAGTTCAGATATACGCTTACGCCACCGGTAAATAAGCTTTGGTTTGAAAATATTAGCCGAATGCGTGGGGAAATTAACGGATTTTTTTAAAACGAATATAAAAGTACCGAGTTCTGTTCTGTTGTAAAGCACACATACAGGAAACGATAGCGCACTCAAGAAATAAGGAGAAACACTCCCCTACACCTTTTTCTTGCTCTAGTCCCTCCTGCGTGCTTTACTACTTCTCTATTTACTGCTTCTCCAGTTACTTCTTTATTTATTTACACGAGTCAGGCCTTCTTTCGCGGACTCCGCACCGATGTGGCCACGAAAACTAATTCCGTCTCCCTCTTGTTTTGATACAGAGAGCAGATTTGAACCTACCACCTCTCCAGGCTGAAGCTCGACTACAGTGCGAAATCAAAGCGACCAAAACCATCGTTATTACAGTAGTTGCTTATTTCCTCTGCTACGTTCCTGCTATCCTGTATGCAGTGGTGGGTTCTCGGGAACTAAAACAGGTGAATTCCTGGTTTGCATTCATCGCCTCGAGCAGCCTCTACATCTCAAGCGCTCTGAACCCGATCATTTACTATCTGCGAACCAAACGATTTCGTTCAGCTTTCAAGCAGTTTCTTAAGGATCCTTTTGGTTCAAGTGATTTCGAAGGGAAACTGAAAGGTAAGCCAAGAAAGTTGGATGTGGAAGGAGTTGAAGATGTAGACGCGCATCAAACAAAACATAACAACCAAAGAGGGCAAATGTATTCAGGCAAACAAAGAAACGGAATAAGGATTGTTCCCATTGAACGCCTGGGAGCTGATCCCTGTGCGCATCATGACGTTGGTGATGATAAAAAATACGACGACAGGAAAGAACAAAGTCCTTCGAGTCTTCAAGCCCAAAATTCATGCCAGGGACAGGTTGAAGAAAGTGACAAAGAAAATGAAAACAAGTCAAGGAATTGTGGTTTGAATAACAAGTCCAGGAAACGACACTCATTTTCATATAAAGAGAGAGTATTTCCAATGGGAGTAAGTACTGGAGATACAGATGAAGAGAAACCAGATGTTAACGTTCGCCGTTCAGAGAGGGAAACTGAAAGACAAGATTTTTCGGAAAAGAGAACAAACGCCATGGCAACTATTGAGGAGTGGATTAGAGAAGTGGAAAAACTAGAGCAGGAGGTCACCTAGAAGAAAATTGAAACTGAAGTTTGATCTACTTAAAAAAAAACACATAGAGACACCGAGGTAAATGGCCTTATTTTCATGTGTATCACTGAGATCAGTGTTTTAATTAATGTTAGCTGAATCACAGCAATTATTGCTGTAAAAGTTTTTATCAAGTGTGGCTTATCAATCTTAGCATGTAGTCTTAGGTCGAATAATCTTTGCACATACATGATCAGGCTTGAAATTTAATTTTAATGCATGCAGAGGACTTTGGAAAAAAACGGCTGGGTCTTACTCTTGCTGTAGTTGATCTATTTAGGCGAGGTGGAGAGAAAGTAGGCGTGCATAAGAGTACAATTTTCTTTAGAAAAGATGTTAGAAATTCCATTTTTGTCATGACACAACGCAATACACAAATTCTACCTCCTCCGTGTTTCACTTCCAAGAAATCGATGTCCAGGGCAATTTCTTGGACACAAAATTACTTCTTTTCCTGCCTAGACAGACTCTTTTTTTTAAATCAATAATTGACATAGAAATTCCGAAAACAAATGGATGCGTCAGAATAATATTTGACCGCGCAAAATGTGCAGCCCTGCAAGAAAAGTCACATGATTTATCAGGTGGTCAACAGGCGAAATCAAACGTATTTCCAAAATAAGGGGGAGCCCGGGCGTCCCGGGCCCTTCCCCTAGATCCGTCACTGATTTCGTGTATTTAGTGAAATAACAGAAAGGCAAAACTGAGCGCAGAAAGTGATTGATTCGTTGATCTGTCGAAAAGATTAGTTCAGTTGTTCAGTCTTCACAACTCTTTCTTGAAGGTTCTGCACGGAAGATTCACACTGAAGTGAATTACCATGTTGCGGTAAGCGACTTCTAGAAATTGCCGTCGCGTTTTCTAAAATTATTGAAGGCACTTGTCAAGTGCCTTTGGCAAGTGCCTTTGGCGAGATATCTTCAAAAGACTTGTAAGGTCTTCATGATTTGAATCCATGCTCTAACACATTTTATACATTGCATAGCAATAAATTTCGCTAACCTTTGACAATAGCACTTGAGTTGCTTTGTCGGTTCTAAACACATAGTTTTGTGTCGGTCGTCGGCGATTACCTCGCGGCTAAATATAACAAATACTGTAATTAATACTACCAAGCCGAATTTTGTAGTTTTCTTTGTGTTGGTAGAGACAGCTGCTTCGTAGACTAATTAACTAACTAATAAACTAAGAGACTGTGCAATAATTACTTGGAAGGGGGGCTGGGAAATGGGTGAAATATGCCCCAAAACTAAGTCATGCCACCCCCTCTCATTAAGCAAAACTTAATTTCAACTCCCCCTCTCATTAAGCAAAACTTAATTTCAACTCCCCCTCACATAATGATAATATTGAGGCTACCCCCCCCCCCCCTTGAAAAAAGTCTCCTCCCATTGATTCCCTCATACCTAGTTTACTTGTTGGAGTTCTTCCACCGGTACAAACATCACTTCAAATGGCTCTTCACTTGAAGAGTCATCAGAGTCACTAGACTCGGAGCTTGTGTCTGAGCTTACTCTGGACTGTTTCAGTGAAGCTCAATTTAATCATATTGTTTGTATTTACCATACTTTAAGCTGAGATCTTTTGAATTCCAGAAGCTTACTACCACTCTTTAACAAGGGATGCTACAATATTGGTATCGCATAACTGCCCACTCATTGTTGAACATGTTGCAGTCGTCTTCATGGCGTATATGCAACAGGTTATCATAGTTAGGTTACCAACCTTTTCACCAATGACCAGGCGTTTATGGGAGACCTATATTGCAGCATCACCAGTTTACCAGAGTGGTAGTACTGAAAAGTCAAAGTATGACTGCTGGAAAGTGCTTGAAACTGTTACCAGCCACCTTAAAATAGAACAGGACTTGCCATTTGACATCCGTACGTAGTGATTTGCATACATATTAATTGCGTTTTTGGAGATTCCCTCGTTTTGCTTGTTTATTCGGTTTGGTCATAAATGCGTATTGGTGAATTTCTCTAAAGGTTATTTTGCAGCTCTTACAACTGGTGCAACTGCAGTGCTATCAGACATTAGATCCGCTTGTTCGATATTTTTAAAGACATTTCAGATAAACTGCACAAAAACGGAGGGTATGTGAAGTCGATCAACCAAAGAGAATAAATCAAAACCATTTGAAATAATTAACAATTATTCACCGAAGTGGAGGTAAATAGTACTTGCTAATTACCTCGGAGTTAACCAATCAGAGCGCGCGAAAAGCACTATTCACTTGTGTGGTATATACTAATTGGCCTAATGAGCCAATGAGAACCCTGTGTATATTTAATCGAATCAATTACTTTAATTTTGCGAGAAATAAAAAACTAAAAGTAAAATAAATAAGACGGATAATTTGAAAAGAAATGGACATTTAGCTTAGGGAAGTTAGGCCCGGTTCATACGGAGATTTCTGCCGTGTCGAATTCAATTAAATTCATTAAATTCAAAAGAAATTGGACGTCTCAACCGGGTGCCGCATTTCTGCCACGCGTTCGACTGGTCTTTTCGCATGATCCGATAGAAATGTCACACCGATTCAAACGTCGAATTTCTGCCGCGTCGAATCTAATACATACATTATGTAAATGTTTGAGCATGCGTAAATTCAGTCCCGCCAAAGAAAAAGAAGGAACGTGGCTATTCTCGTCCAAAGTGACACCGCGGAAATACGTTCTTTGGGGCGCGATACAGTATTTTGCTGGTCAGCGGTACA
Organism: Orbicella franksi; assembly: GCF_964199315.1. Lineage (NCBI taxonomy): Eukaryota > Metazoa > Cnidaria > Anthozoa > Scleractinia > Merulinidae > Orbicella > Orbicella franksi. The sequence continues at coordinate 20,049,010 of NC_138153.1, forward strand.
CCTTAGCAAAACTACAAAATGCCTGCAACTTTTACATTGTTATCGCAGCGAGTCTTGTCGACAGTGAAAAAGATACAAAACTTAGAGCGCACACTGTAAACTTAGCTTTTAAACTCCGCTCATTTGTTGGATAGTTCTCAGTTAATATTATATATTGTGCCAAAGCCAAACTGAACTTGCACACGGTGTGAAATTGTTGTTGTTTCGTGAAAGTTCATGCTCGCAAGCGGCGAGCCAGTGGCAATTTACGTTACGATGTGCGCTAAGGCTAAAACTAAGCAGCTTTTGTGTTGCTGTAGCGGTGTTCTGAGGACATCTACTTCTCAAGTTTGTTGAATTGATGGGCTTGAACCGTGTGAATCGGTATGTCAACGGCATTTCGATCAAATTCGTCGGGAAGACAAGCGCGTGTTCGTCCACTTGTTCGATTGGGGGCACTCGCGTAAGTAAACACGGTCGTCCTGTCTCCACTCGGTATCACCGAATTATGGACCAAGTTGGCCGAAATCGAAACAGTGCTTCCTATAAATCTTGGACACGTTGGTGTAACAAGTGTAGGACTGAATCCCTAAAAGGGTTCAAAATCTGGTCTCAACTCGGGGAAGAATTCACCGAGGTATGTTTTATCATAAAATATCCAATTTTAATTATACTTCAGTAAGCTTGAGGCTGGCGAAAATAAAAATTTAAATTTTCATGTTTATTATTGTTTCTTTGTTTCTTGTCATAATTTCGAATTGTTGCAGTTCTGTATTTTGCTTCTAGCTTCTCTAAAGTGTGAAAATTATTTTAAACTAGTTGCATAGCTATTAGAGTTTAGAAAAAAGCTATTTAGCTATTAGAAAAAACCACAAGAAGTACATGACATCTGATTATCTTCAGATGGCAGAAGACATGCAATACAAAGCTGTTAAAAGGGTAATTAAAAATACATGCACATGTTATTGCAAGACAATAAAAATACCATAAAATCTGGGTAATAACAACTTCAATTAAAACTCAATAAATGAATTTCATTTTTAGTTATAAATAGGCTATCCCCCCCTGTATTCACACAGCAATCTTCTGATTGTAAGGCCACCCAGATAATTTCTGACCACTTTACCTTAGAGCCTGAGACTCTGTATAACTTTCTAAGATTAATATTTGTTTACATATTACTATTATCTGGATTTCCCAATAGAAAACTTCTTCTATTGTACATTTTTTTCTATTTTGGCGCAGCAAAAATCCTTTTAAATACTGTCCATGGATGATTTCCACAACATCAAAGCTGTAAAAACACCAACTGAGAGAACACTGACCAATGCTCTCCATATGACAACTCTTCTCCTGGACATTCAGCCATCTGTTGATGGTGGGGAGAGGCAGGGGGCAGGAGCCCGGGAGAATATGGGGCAGGAGCCTGGGAGAATAGGGGGCAGAAATCCAGAGAGAAATGCAAAATGCTAATTTTTGTCATTCATTAAGGCTTCAAATACTTTCAAAAACAAGAACTGAAAATGTTACTTGACTTTCATTTAGTGTCTTTAGAGACTTCTAGGCCGACGGGCAAAGAAAAATTCACCCTTGGGCTCAAAATGAGGCCCAAAATGAAACCCTTTGACAGTGGTTACATCATAGGTCATTCACTTGAAAGACATGGGTAAGAGTAGCAAGGCTGAAAACGAAGGAAAAGGAAATGCCCAAGGGGTGTGCAGCTAAATGACTAAGATGTGTTTTGAGTCTCTTAATTTACAGTGGACAGGAGCAGGACAAACAAGGGTGGGAGTCAAGAGATAGAGGTATGGGAAGTGGGAGAACAGGGTATGCGAAGTGGGAGGTTCTGACTCCGCTGTCTCTTCCCCCACTTGATGCAGTACCTTGTCCCTAAGTAAAAGGTAAAGTCTGCATAGAGCCAAGTGGCCCATCAGGCCAGGCTTATCTCGGGTTCTGTAGCATGAACCGACTAGGAGTATTTCTACTACCCCCTGCCGGATAGGATGCTAGTCGATCACAGGGTTACCCCCAGCATTAAATTCACCAGTACCCATATACACCTTTGTGGAGAGAGGCACCGTGAGAGTAAAAGTGTCTTGCCCAAAAACACAACACAATGTCCTTGACAAGGGCTCAAACACGGACCGCTCGATCCATTGCTGAGCGCACTTACCACAAGGCCACCACACCTTCCACCTTGTCCCTTAGGCCTAACCTTAACCCTAAACCTGGAAAAAGGAGTCTGTAGATTTCAGTCAAGTTTATCTCTTATCATTCGTGTATTTGAGACAATTTCTAATTTCCTTGCTTTCTGCCATTCAGTTTACAGTACCAAAGCCTGATTTTAAGTGATTCGCAACTACTGACGGAACTTGTTTTTGCAACTTACAACTTCAGACTTTGCACAAAATTTCTCACTGGAGAAAAGTAATGTTGTAGAACTTAAGTGATGAACTAAATGCAATAAATATTAATTTGTAAGAAATGTATCTGTTCTTTAATACACGCTTTTGCGTCTAGTATCTGAGTTGGATGTAGCGAAGATATGTTACCAATGGTTTGTAGACGACAGTAAGCCAATTCAGAGACACAGTGGCATAAACAAACCCACTTGTTAGCCAAATATCACAGGAAAAAAAATAAGTACATATAATTATATAATTTATTGCCATCAGGTGCTATAATGTCTTGTAATAAAGTGGTTACAAGTTAAGTAAGAATCTTACAGAAGGGAGGATGATACAACATTATGACTAAGGGGATCATAATTAATTTCATACTGATTCAAAGCATGTGATATGTACATGTCTGATTCATTAAGCACATACAATGTAAAAATTATTTTGTAGTGATTGAGCAAAGCTCATCTGAATTAAATTAAATGAAAGGAAAAACAACAACAGTCAATTATTTACATCAGTTGATACACTGCACATGTAAGATAGGGAAATAGAAATCGAAAAGCTTCAAATGACTGAGTAAACAAAATAAACTAGTGGGTTTCATTGAAGAGTTGATTACTGCCTCTCTGAAATGTTGAATGTCTTTTCAGCATCAAAAGATGTGAAACTTGACCACATCCCGTAAGTGGAAGCGGTTTCGTGTAAACAAATTCAGGTGTTTGGACATTTTAAAATATTTAGTTACCTGTGCAGACATGTACAAGGAAACGGTCTTGAAAATTTCCATGTACTATCAACATGTAATCGACGTAAACAAAAAAGACCTCAAGCGAGGAAACAATTGTACATGAACCGAACATATTGAGCGGTCTTGAATGTTTTCAGTATTTCCAGCGTTCGCTGCGGCCAACAAATCACAATATTTTCGATTTCTACTCCCTTCGCAAACGCCACCATTATATATAAATGTAGGCTTAAACAATCTTTAATGATAGAGAAATATCTTGTGAATGAAATGAACAAATGTTTTATTCTGACAGCAAACGGCAGGTACAAAAAAAATTATTTCACCTGTTCCAAAAGGCGCAGAAAGTCAGAAAGGTGATAGAAACGCCAAACAAGCCAGTCTTTAAAGACAAATTTTTATCAAAGTTTCTTTGACGCGTTGCGAAATATAACCTAAATGAACAAGCACCACATGTCGGCCCAAAGTGAGTGTGAATAAAACGGTCCCGACTTACATGTACCTTAACCACTTCATGCATATGACACTGTTAATCCAACTAGTCTTCAAAATCCTTGCAAAAGCTTCATACAGAACCAATCTTCTCCTTTGCTGGATACCCATCGTTGTTTTTGACAATTCTGAGGCGAGAGCGAATGAAGCAACACGATCCAGGCTCGAGTCAGCAAACTACACATTACTCCACACAAAATGACTCCCCTGTACCCCTATTCATCACCGGAACATTGTTTGAGTATTAAAAACCCATTTAAGGGCGTCAAACTCACCAATAACGAGAAGTATCAAGGATATTTTCGACCTTAAACGAACCAAAATACTGAACTCGGAGAACTGATCGATCGAAGGACAGCACAGCCTGATGGTGATGACCACTGACCAGTTACGGTGACGTCAAAAAACGTATTTCCGCGGTGTCGTCCAAAGTGCTACCTGGCAGGAAAGCGCAAAGGCTCGATAATCTTGTTGCTGATTTGCTAGATGCGATCTGCTCAGACGACTTCTTAGTGAGACCAAGTTGGAGTTTTAGCCTGTGCCTTCGCTGTACACATTGCAGCACATACTGCTGCATCGTCAGCCTTCTCCTTCTCGTTCAACTAACAATTTTTCCAAAGTCCTTCGTCGCTCAGTATCTTACTCGCATTTCTGCCGCACGTGAATTAAATTGAATTCAACACAGCAGAAGTGCGACTTATGAACCAGGCCTACGTAAATAAAGTAAATAAGCAAAGAAATAATTTAGCTTGATTCGCTTTTTGCCATTATTTATTTATTTATTTATTTATTTATTATATTTATATTTTTTGTGTCTTTTGTTGTTGTTGTTTTTCGTTCGGTTTTATGTGAGGAAATATATTGATGCAAACTTAAAAGCCAGTTATTATTATTTCTAGCCTACTTTTACAATGTCAGGTAAGATGTTCAACTAAAAATTATAAATAATTCGTAATAGTAAAAAAGGCTTAATGTATATTTGCCATTTATGTTACTCACTTTTTTAGTAACATTGCTGGTAAACCATAAACCATTAAACCATAAAAAATGATGCTTGACTGGGCAAGTATGAAGTATTGACTATAAGCGGGCAAGCTCTGGCAAGTCTATTGTACTTCCTTTCCCTGTAGTAACGCTCACTGATTAGTATGGAGGAACTAACTTGATAAGTATGCAGGAACTCACATACTAGTATGCAGGAAATCCAAATTGGTATGCGGAAACGCGATAGAGAGGGCCTATCTTGATCCTTCATATAGTTTTATATACATGCAACTCCACAACAGCACTGATATCAAGCATTCAATTAAGCAGTGGAACTTTGGAGACCAAACGAATAAGAATGAACGCGCTCTAATTGGCTGCCCTAACAGGAAAGATGGGGCTTTCCCGCCAGCCTGAAATTAGAATTACAGTGAAATACAGAAATACAACTTCAACTTAAAATTAGCAGCTCCATATCATGTTTATATACATGAACATATACATGTAGAGTAACATCAGTCCTTTATATTGGGACTGCAACTAAATGAAACCACTAGAACCCATCCTAAGGGAACACAAAAATAGAAGGTGTTAATCTGTCTCTATTAATTAAACACAAATCTTGCAATGTTTATTTGAAGTATAAGCTATCCTAACTGTTCCAGCTTTTACCTGTTGAATTTTCATTCAATTCTTAAAATGGTGGTTATCATGCTGTACTTCTACTACGTGTGTCCTGCGGGAACATGGCTATTCTCGTCCAAAGTGCTACTCCTGTTAAAGCTGCTGCTGCTGCTGCTGCTGCTACTGCTGCTGCTACTGCTGCTGCTACTGCTGCTGCTACTGCTACTGCTACTGCTGCTCCTACTGCTACTCCTACAGCTACTGCTACTGCTACTGCTACTGCTACTGCTACTCCTACTGCTACTCCTCCTCCTACTCCTACTCCTCCTCCTACTCCTCCTCCTCCTCCTCCTACTACTACTACTCCTCCTCCTCCTCCTACTACTACTACTACTACTACTACTACTCCTCCTCCTCCTACTACTACTACTACTACTCCTCCTACTACTACTCCTACTGCTACTACTACTCCTACTCCTACTACTACTCCTACTACTACTACTACTCCTACTCCTACTCCTACTACTACTACTACTCCTACTACTACTACTCCTCCTACTACTACTCCTACTGCTACTACTACTCCTACTGCTACTACTACTCCTACTACTACACTCCTACTTCTACTACTACTACTACACTTAATCTACTACTACTCCTACTACTCTACTACTACTACTACTACTACTACTACTACTACTCCTACTCCTACTACTACTACTCCTACTACTACTACTACTCCTACTACTACTCCTACTGCTACTACTACTCCTACTCCTACTACTACTCCTACTACTACTCCTACTACTACTACTACTACTACTACTACTACTACTACTACTACTACTACTACTACTACTCCTACTCCTACTAGTACTCCTACTCCTACTCCTACTCCTACTCCTACTCCTACTACTCCTACTCCTACTCCTACTCCTACTACTACTACTACTCCTACTCCTACTCCTACTCCTACTCCTACTCCTACTCCTACTCCTACTCCTACTCCTACTCCTACTCCTATTCCTACTCCTACTCCTACTACTCCTACTCCTACTCCTCCTCCTCCTACTCCTACTCCTACTCCTCCTACTCCTACTCCTACTCCTACTCCTACTCCTACTCCTACTCCTACTCCTACTCCTCCTACTCCTACTCCTACTCCTACTCCTCCTCCTCCTACTCCTACTCCTACTCCTACTCCTACTCCTACTCCTACTCCTACTTACTGCTACTGCTACTGCTACTGCTACTGCTACTGCTACTGCTACTACTACTACTGCTACTGCTACTGCTACTGCTACTACTACTACTACTGCTACTACTACTACTACTACATTACGTCAGTTATAACTCATTTTACGATAACTGCATAAATTGTCGCTCGAATCAAAGGAATCGATAAAGAAATTAGAATGTGTGTTACACTCGGCAGTTTGAACACAGTTTTGGGGATATACAAGATTTGATATGGGTGCTCAGTACTTCAAGTTAGCGTCAGTGTTCGATCATGAACAGGTTTGATACTTCGCGTGAGTCTCGTGTTCCAGTCGAACATCACAGAACACCTGATGTGTGTCGTTTAGAATACCTTAAAACCTCACCTATGCGTCAGTATTCGATCATGAACACGTTTCATACTTTACACAAGTCTCGTGTTCCAGTCGAACACTACGGGACACTTGAAGTGTGTCGTTTAGAATACCCTTAAAACCTCACGTATGCGTCAGTATTCAGACATGGTCACGTTTCATACTTCGCATGAGTCTCGTGTCCCTGTCGAACACCACAGAATTCTCGAAGTGTGTCGTTTAGAATACCTTGAAACTTCACGTATGCCTCAGTATTCAAACATGCACACGTTTCATACTTCGCATGAGTCTCGTTTCCCAGTCGAACACCACAGAACACTTGCAGTGTGTCGTTTAGAATACCTTAAAACCTCACGTATGCCTCAGTATTCAAACATAATACGTTTCATACTTCGCACGAGTCTCGTGTTCCAGTCGCACGCTTCGGACCACTAGCGTGTTGTCTGACTGAACCACGCAGTAGCGTATATTGCCTGCATAAAACCCGTTTCTGACGACGCGAGACATCTTTGGCTGCGAAAAATGTGATATAACTTCCGTGTTCATAGCGTGCGATTCTCGAAAATTAGAGCATACTTGACGTATTCATTAGTATTCGAAGACGTTCACGTCAGAAGTGGCGTCGTGCATCTCGTGTTTCAGTCGCAAACTCTCTTAGAGTATTCGAAAATGTTCGAGTCATAAATGATCGCTCTATCTTCGAGCGAATTCGGGCCCGAATATTTGGCTTTTCGCGCAGTGCTCATTGGCTAATTTTCATTGTCAATAAGCAGACAGACACATGGATTTATAATTTATGCGATGCGACAACGAGCGAGAGCGGACAATTTGATAATTTGTTGTCATAAAAAACAAATTGACGTCAGTTTTTCATGCATCTGTCCTGTTACTGATCATGAATTTCGTCATAACATTGTTAAAGTAGCTGTGGATGAAAAAGTGACGTCAATCTGTTAAATAAAACATGTATAATCTGCATTTTTTGGAGACTGTTGGCTACAATGTCTCCTCTTAGCTTTTATGTGCCACATTATGGTAGTCAGTATTTCAGTGGACTTAATAAGAAAGAGACTGTTCCTATTAAAAGCAGTGTTCATCTTGATTTTTGTCGTTGTGCTCTGTTGAAATCTGTTTTAAAATATATGCAATCAATAATTATTTATATAGAATGATGTTACCAAAGAACGAATTCAGCCTCATAAAGAGTTTCAATAAGCAACCTTATTTGGACATCAGAACCTGTGCATCACATTTGACCAAAAGATGTTTATTTTCCTGTTTTTGAACGCAGTACCAAAAACTTTACAATGACAAGAGATTATCAAGGTAGGAGAGTGAATCCCACATATAGACCTTCTACCCAAGGTAATCCCTCTTAAGTTATTTTTAGACATTATACCCAGTTCTTCCATGGATATCACTCGCGCGTTGCGTGAATGTTTTCGTGGAGGATCTGTTTATGTTTCGTTTCGTTTCGTTTCAAAGCAAAGGAAAATCTCCAACGCTGTGGAGATGTCTTCTTTGATATTATGATTACAAGCAAAAGAGCTTCGGCTCTCGGTATGTTTTAATACGTTTCGAAACTATAATAGGAGTTTACGAGACGAAATAAAAGACGGATGTCCTCTGCTCAAACAATAAGAACTGAATGAAAAACAGATAAATGTTTAGACAAACGAGTGCAAAGCAAACAAACCCCCAAACACAAGCTAGGCAACCGAAGAAACAGATGGTCGAAAGTGCAGGCAGACGCTCGCTGCCCAAGTAGCAAAAAGCAGTTTAAGCAACAACGGCAACAACGATAAAGACAACGTCGATAAAAAAAACGACTTAATATTCAACCCACAAATCTCGCTAGAATTTAGATTCATTCAGTTTGTCTATACTGTCAAAAATATCCCAATCAGAATATGTAAGACAGCTTCAAAATTCGAAAAATAAATTTAAAAAATTGGCTGTCGTATACATAGTTCACTTTCTCTCGAAGATGCGGAATGTGGCTAATTCACGTTGTTGTTTTGTGACGTTTTGTAAACAACGGCAAAGAAATGAACAAAGAACTATAACGCACGCTTACACAGCCATTGTACTCGTTGCCATTGCCGTTGCTGTTGAAGATTGCTTAATTAAACTCCCTAAAACCGAATTTAAACGGCAAATAATGAAGAGCCAAACGAGCACAAAACAAACGAAAGCTCGGCCGAGCAAAAAGGCGGCTGCGAGCTCTGGTATGAAACGAAATCAAAACATGTAAAATGATGTTCCCGCCATTTCGTCTCAGGTAGTTTCCAGAAAGTCGCTTCGGCTGTCCACGCACCGCGCGAATAACATCCTCGGAAGAACTAGGTACAGTGTCTAAAAATAACTTAAGAGGGATTACCTTGGGTAGAAGGCCTATATGGGGGATTCACTCTCTTACCTTGATAACCTCTTGACAATGGTCAATTTCTCTTCTCTTTTTATTCAATTACCTTTATTACATTCATCCAATAGACCATTTCCGAGTTGCCTTTTGCCTCTAGGTCAAACGAGTCTAAGTGCAAAACCATTCATATTTCTTACGCGCTCAGGTTCATTTTCATGCAAATCAAACTTAGTTCCGCACGAAGACTCGTTTTGAAACTGAGGCAGACAGAAACATTCGTCCATGAGCTGGCTCACAGGAGCCTTTGATTTGGATCATTATGGACATTGACTTCATTTTGGTGAAAAACAACAGGCAACAGCAATACTCTATAAATCACAAGATATAATCTTACATCTAACAGCACTTGGCCAATATCCAACCATCTTGGCCTCATACTACATCAATAACCCATTTATCTACTGGCTTGTTTAACACCCCTTAAACGAGCCTGCTGTAGCAAGTAAATAGCTAAAAATGCTCCTTTAAGAAAATGTTTCCGACAAAGACAATAACTGGACCAAGAAGAGTAAGCCATATAGACTTGAGTTGTGTAAGTTGAAGGCCAGCTACCTTAAATCCCACATTTCCATATCGTTGGTGTCTTTCTAAGAGACCGGAAAACAGTACTTTCTTCTCTTCAGTTTTAAAAACAAACCCTCTTTCACGTTGATCATCACAGTCAATTGTCGTAACCGTGTAAATCAGATGGCTGAGCTGCGAACTGACTTGCCCTAATTTATACAGTGGAAGGGAGAAAAGGAACACCGTTTCACAGAGGAACACCCCAAACGTTCCTAAACACTCAGAGAGTACTACTCCATAGTAAATACTTCTTGATGACGGAATATGCTCAAACATCTCCACACTGGAATAAACACTGATTGTTCCCCACAGCACTAACAGGAAAAGAAGCGCCACGATTAATGGTTGGAATGCCAGGGAAGAATTTTGAATCCTCCTTGACAATGTTTTGAATTTCCTTAGGAGTTCTGTTAAACTTTTGTCACTTTGCTGTATCTGTTCGTTGAAGTTCTTCAGTTCCAGGATATGAATTTCAACCACGAGAACAAGGAAGAAAAACGCTGGCATGGCCATGACTCTGCTATAAACAAGAACAAAAAACTCCACACTCTCCACAGTGACGTCCCAATTTCGAGGAATTCCACTTGCGTGTTCTATGAAAATCGGAATCAACTTCTGTAACAAGGGCAATGCAAGGAGAACAAATGCTGTTGCTGCCATATGATCATTGATCAGACGACGTGATCTTTGCCACTGAATGAACGAAACGCGCCCTTTGTTAGTTAAAATGTCATTTATGTGTCCTCGATGAGCTTCAAAGAACCACAAGCCAAGATGATGAAGAATTACATAACGCAGCGTCCAAAGCAAGCGATGCATCACTGCCACAATTGAGGTGAAAGTATTTGTACTTGCCAAAAGGGCTGATAAACCGTTAAACACATTAAATATCTCAAAGCCCATCGCTGCCCATAAACTTAATGCAACAGCTGCCCTCATAATTTTGTACAACATGAAAGCAAACTTACCAGAGTAATTTCCTTCTTCTCTTGGCTCGATCCACTGAAATGTCAACCACATGTAGGTATACAGACTGGAGCCTTTCAGGCTCATTCTTGGCGGCACTAGTGGGTCGTCATCTCCGCCATTTGAACTACGAGGAGTGGAAACTGCGAACGTTGCGCCTCCTTCCGTTGGGTTTCGATTTGCAATTGAACTGCTGCCAGTGAACGCCTGATCGATAAGGGTTGCTACATCTTCACTTTCTGCTTCGCTGCCCTCCTGCCCAATCACCAATATTACACTTCTTGAATCGGAGTTTTTACCCTTCGTCTCCCTCAATTTTACGTGCGCGTTTGCGTCATGTAGCGCCCCGACAAGATCTGTTAGTCGAGTGTTGCTTGGCACGTAGACAGGAAGAAGATGATTACCATGAGGAACATAACAAGTCACACTGGCACTTTCGTAAGTTGAACACGCCATAATTGTCACGTCCAGAACCGTACTCAATAAAATTTTGTCGATCGATAAGAGTCGTGAATTTATAAGTGCTTGATCACGTCTTTCAAAACGAAGACAATTTCATTCAAGTTCTCAGAAATGTTATGCTTAGAGTTAAGACATTATGCAGTGTGCGAAAACGGACAAACCAAATTCTCGGAATAAAACCAGTGACATTAGCATACTAATGAGGAGTTATGATAATCAGTTATTTTTGTCGGTCACGCGATCATAACTTATAGGGACAAGAATATTCAAAAGCGAGGCTACCACCGTAAAGCTGTAATCGTAGTAACCCTAACCCTAACTCGTCTTTCAATAATTATTTTGATTATTTTAAGGCAGCTTCTGAACTGTTGGGTCACTGGTGCGTGTACCTTTCGTCCATTTCATTTCCGTAAAAAATCAAAAAGCAAAAAGCAAAAATGTGAAACATGACTTTCAATTATTGAATTAAATAAAACTCAAAATGAAAAGTAGGTGTTCATTTTCCGTGTCTTTTGTTCAAAACGGAAATAAAAAAAAAACCTATACCATTTCGTTTATTTTAATTTTCCAACTAAACATTCTAAAGCAAAATCAAAAAGCGCCACGTTTTTCCCAACAGTTTCGAATGCCAAAAGACAGAATCTTGTTCTTTTATCATTAGTTCTAAATACATGAATCTACAGAACATAGTAGCGTGACCAAAATATCAATTTTGATTACCGTATGCGATGAAACTCAAATAGCGAAATCTTACGAAAAACACCCGGGAGGCGGCAGGTATATTTTGCAGGGTGCAGGGTGCAGGTTGCAGGTTGAAATGTAATTATAACTGGAAAACCGCTGGCACTTGAAAGAACGTACAGTTGGTAGAATTACCGTGACTGTTACATGACGCCGTTTACAGTCGCTCAGAAAGGTGGCTTCCACCTAAGTGCCAAACCGGCCGAAGCGATGGGAGGAGAGTATATTTCAATGATTTTAAGCCTGCAATGAATTATTGTTTTTGAAGAAACATCTGAAATATCATCTGAAATATCTGCTGAATTTGGTTTCTTCCCAGTGAGTACCAAAATGAAAGGACACTGTGTTTTGCACTTCGTTGAGAGTTTTGTTTATTTTTAGACATTATGTTTATTTTCTTAGTGATAAAACTGAACACGCGAGATTCCCGCCATTTTTGCTTTAGTAGCCAATCGGATTATGGCTCTCGTTCGTGGATTGGTACGAGTAGGATATCAAGAGATCAGTAGAAAGTAATCCTTTTATCGAAAACAGTGTGTTTGTGCTCTTTGTACAAAAGTAGGAAAATAGCGCGTCTTAAACGGGATTACGCCTTACAGAATTGTGAGTATATTGACAATATGGTGGAGAATGTTTTTTGTTGTTTCGTTTTTTAGGTTAGATCCGATTTTTTAGAATTGCTATAGTCAACCCACATGTATGCCTTTGCTTTCAGTTGACTAGCTAGCTTGTGCTGATTAAACTAGTTCAAAACAACTGGTAGATCCCGTGGACTTTATTTTCCTGGTGTGTCTTCAATTCGAGTAGTACCCTGATCCGTGGTGCGAAACACAGTGAGCTTGCGCTAGTATATTCCGTCGGTTAAAATCTTATATTATTTCATTTCTTTATTTATTTGCTTCATTTGTGATGGCAATCTTCTGTTGTTGAGGGAAGACTCGAGCCAAATCTGGAATCGATGGAGACATCTGTGGAGCGGCCAACCAGATGACTTTGAAGAGATTTAACCAGTCCCTGCGTGTCGATCGATAAGTACGTATAGCGGATCGATCGTGTTTTCGATGGACATGAGAACATCGCTCAAACCAAGTGCGATCACAAACATGTTGGGAAGCGTACGAAGTCTCTGGTTTCTGTACACGGCGTAACAAGTTAGAAGATTGCCAAAGAAGGCCTAAACATTAATAACAGCGTGTTTTCACTACGTGAAAGAGGCGAACTTCTTTATGTAAGAACCCCCGACGAGTATATAGGTTATCAATTATTTTTAGTGCCAGCGGTTTTTCAGTTATAATTAAATTTCAACCAGCAACCTGCACCCTGCACCCTGCAAAATATACCTTCCGCCCGGGAGGCGCGGTTACCACGAACAAAGATGGCGCCACAGGAAGCTGGCAGGCTTATGTTTAATTTAACCCAACTTTGGTGCTCAGTAGATATCACCTAAGCCTGGCCAACTGTCTGGCTCCAGGTTTCGTTATGACGATCTTTGATGTAAATGCACTGCACCGGATGGGACGGTTCGTATGCTTTGTTGTTGGTCACTTAAGCTTATGTCAACTGACTCCGCGGAATGTTTATAGGAATGTGTTCATCGTTACTTTCTTGGGGATTTAAATGACAAACGCTTGCCAAAATCCGTGAAGTATTCTCTCAATATTAATTAACCATAAGGAAACCTTTTAGTACAAAAAAAATCCCCTATTTTTGACCGATAGCTGGCTAGATAACTGAATGTTCTCTCAATGTACTTCATTCTGAAAACATGAATATCTGGGAACCAGGGGAGGTTTGGGGTATATTTAATATTTCTCACAGTTCTAGTTCTTAAATACTTTTTCGCCTTTGAGTTATATTTGACAAAATTGAAACAGCAGATGCATCTTAGTATGTCCATCCCACTTGAATAAAATAAATGTATTCAAAAAAACTCGATCAAAAACTAATCAACACAGTTTAATGTATTTTATTCATAACAGTAACAACGACTTCTGTGCACTACAGTCGAAGATTGAGTTCAAACACTGTTATAAGAAATGTTATGAATGAAGTGAATGCAGAAGTGAATACATGTGTATTGAGCATAGCACAGCTTAATATCAACATCCATGGAAACAAGACATACAGTCAAGGGGATTGCTCCCGGTTGTCATGAAAACTCAGACTCCAAAAACTCAGACCCCGCGGAAAACTCAGACCCCAAAAACTCAGACCCCTCGAAATTGCAAAAAAAAAGGTATAAACTTGACTCAATTCTTTTCACCTAAAATGTTTTATCGTCATGCAATGTTCACAGGTAACAGCTAGATTTATCTTAATTCTCCCATTTATCGCTGTTATGTCGATGAAAAACTAATAAGGTTTAGCAGCGGACACTTTCATGACATTTGCCAGCGACTTTTTTATTGCAGAAATAGAAAGACAGTCGCTATATAAATGTTATTCAAGTTGAAGTCAGTTTTGTGCCATAGTGCTCTAAAACTCAGACTTGCCCGTCATTCTCATCAAGTGTTTATCTGCGTTATGTAGTTGGTAGTCAAATTATAGTTTTGGTCGGGATAACTAGTAGTCTCAGGGCTAAAAATCCTCAACTGCTAACGAGGGAGGACAAGGACATTGACATGACTTGAATCCGTTTCACTTGTGTACTATGTAATTTACTACTATGGATACAAAACTGACTTCTAAGTTTTCAGGGTCTGAGGTCTGAGATCGGAGTTTTCAGGGTCTGAGGTTTCGTGACACCCCATTGCTCCCTCCCCAAATTATGCATCTGAAGGAAGTCATCTCTGAGAAGAAAACCTGACCCTACAGTTGTGAATATTTTATGGAGACTTTAAACAACATGCCACATCCTTGTTTTGGCAAGGAGATGCAACTAAATACTTGCAGGAAGTCTGGTTGGATGATAAAATCACAAATTCATGACTAATGTAACATAGATTTCTTGAAGTTAGAGAAGAGATGATGTTCCCCCGAGCTGTGAAAACCAGAAAGGAAATGTGCCTTAATTACATATTTGATTACATTTTAAGAGGAATACTGATATTTAAGATCTCTGAAAAAGCAAATAGCATTTCTGAAGTTAGTAATGTCAGTGTTTACTACCTGATAAAGAAGGTCATTTAGGTTTGGAAAATTGGCATTGGATTCATTTGAGTGTCTTGAGGCCATTATCTCTGGGTCACTCAAAGGGTCAGTGCCAAACTTAGCTACCCCTCTATTTCTTCATATAACTTTACGGCCTCACCTCTTGTTGGGACTAGTCTCTCGTTAGTTGGTTTGTTTTGTCATTCAGGGCCTGCAAAATATTTGGTGTGCCTTTTCCTACAAAAAAGAGAAAAGAAATGATGTTTCAATAGATAACTTCAGAACAATAGTTATGATAACGTTATAGTTTTTAATGATATTATTGTTGTTATTATTATTATTATTATTATTATTATTGTTTGTACGGAAAAGTGCTCAATAAAGTTTGCATTATTAAATTATTATTGTTATTATTATTAAAGATTCGCACGGCTATTGATGATATTGAAGCTGGTTTCATCATTGGCTCCGGGCAACAACAAGTTGCCTAGGGAAGCCAAGAAACACCCCTTGTTTGCTTCGTCGTCGTCGTCGTCGTCGTCGTCGTCGTCATAGTAGTAGTAGTAGTAGTAGTAGTAGTAGTAGTTTTTTACCAGATTATGGTAAAATGAACATGACAATGATTACCAGGGGCTGCAAACAAGGTAACAATACAGGAAAGGCAGCTTATTATGATCCTGCATTTTTCAGAGAAACGAAAAAAAAAATTAATATAAAGATTATTGTGGCTAATAGAAAAATATCAGGCTGTTTGGGCTCTTAAAGCAAATACTCTAGGTCATTTGATGAGGAAAAAAGTGGTTGTTGCTGGCCAGAAATTAAAGTAATTTAATATGAGTGAGGCTCCTGGCTTCTGTTTTATAACTATGATGGCTGTTATGAGTTTATTACAACAAATGCAAGTACAGTAAAAGTCATGTTCTAAGTCACATAATAATCCTTTTTAAACCCAATAACAGCTCCTTTTTTGATCACTTTTAGGGTTTCAATGATAAAAAACGTGAAAGCGTCAAATTAAATCGTGTAAGAACAAGGCACATGTTTTCAGGAGTGTTTTGACCCTTTTACCTGAAATCACATGGGAGTTCCATGAATCAATTACTTGGTGGCTACCAGTGCTACATACTCTTAGAGCAAGATATGAAACTGAACACTTTGTAATTTCATTTTCCTTGTCAAGTTCCTCATCATAGACCAAGGAATTAAGAGCCCTCTTTATGGGGTAATTAACTCTGATTCATCTCAACCCACAGTCTTTCTGCTCTGTGATTCTAAAAGAAAGTAGAGATGTTTGGATTATGAATGTGAATATGTATTGTATTTGTATTGAATATTGTGTATTTACATGACAAAAGTGCATGCATGTGTATCTACTTGACTGCAGTACATGTATCAATGAGTGGTACAGTGGGGATGGGGGACTGGATAAGAATTGCCCAAATTGTAGAGAGCCAAGGGGTTATGCTCAAAGTTTTCAGTTCAACGGAGTTGATGATTTTTTGAAGGGGTTTAAAAACCTCATGGCAGACCCTTCTGCAGGAGATGGGGAGGAGAATCACTCATTAAAAATGGTACATGGGATACATGGGATCTTATATGGTAGCTACATTTGGTAACAAATGACTTTTTTCCATTGTTGTGTTGTTCCATTTGACGTGGGATATATTTCCATTTTCATTTTCCAGTTGCCTCCATTGTAGAGAGCCAATAGGCTACTCTCAAAGTTTTCAGTTCAAGGGAATTGATGATTTTTTAACAGGTTTAAAAAACCCAAGGCAGACCCATCTCTGAAGCAAAAGTTTCATTCTTGTGTTGTTCCATTTCAGGCAGTAAAATATTTCCACTTTCATTTTCCAGATTTTGTTATTATGTTTCATGAAATATTAAATGAAAATGCAAGTGTTCCTAGAGACAATGGTAAGCCATTGAGCACAGTTGTTAAAGGGCAACCCTAAAACCTGGAAACCGGAAACCGGAATCTGGAATCCACAAATCAAAGAAAACAAGTTCTTCAAATACGCGAAGATTATTTTGCATACCTTTTGCCTGTAAAAAAAATAAAAGGCCAACTTAAAAAAAAAAAACTTAACCTTTTTTTGAAACAAAAATTCCCCTTCAATTGAAATTCGTGCAACCCTTATTTGTAGTGAGGGCTATGATTATGAGAGGGCCGCATCTATAGAAAGGATAAGTTGCCTTTTGAGGTCGTATTTAAGACGTCCGCCCACTCAAATGTGAGTGTTAGTGTTACTTTTGTTAGTGCGCACACGTTCTGCGCATCACGCAAGGCATGGTTTAAGCGCCACGCGCGCGCTGGGGTTGACATTGACGCAATGAACTTCGCTACCGAGTACATGACTAAAATGAAAGCAAAATTTTCCTACTGTTTAATGAAGCAGTACTTAAACCAGGAACACCATAATAATAGCATATCGCTAACCACCAACTGTTAACGTCTTCTAGCTGAAAAACCAGCCGTTATATGTCAAAAATTATACAGAAATCCAACTGTAAACGTACCTGCAGATGGCGTAGTGCGCGCGCAAAACAAGTGCGGGATACGCAACTGCTTTAGTTGCTGGGGAGATGACAGGAAATGTAACGGAAACCGTAAAAGTGTTCAAAAAAGATCAATAGCTTTAAGAAACAAGTGGTTATCCCTACATTTTATATGTTATGAAATGGAAGTGGCAAGCCTATTCAACACATCATTAGTTTCCGGTTGTGAACAAAAGGTATTTAGACTGTATTTTAGCTGAATCAGAGGAAGGCTCTCAGAGACGCTAAAAGCGCTGTTGCAACGATTTTGTTACCAAAAATGCTTTTTATGTTTTTACCATGCAGCTTTAAGATCTTTATAAGTGTTTACTTTTCTGTATGTAAAGGCGAATTCTAAGGAAATCTGTGAAGAAATATCCTTTCCTTTTTTTCAGAAAAATGCTGATGTCAGCATTTTTGTTGAGATTCAAGGCTAATTATCTTGAAAAAATGCGTGGCTACCGCAATTTTTCTTTGTGGATTCCAATAGCCCTTGCAAAGATCTACTTTTTTCACGTGGTCCTTACCTCGCGCAAAAACCTTTGTATTTAGTAGGAACCGTCCTTAAGTAGCCCTCGAAGAGTTACGCCTGATTTGGCAAATGCTTTCTGTTTTGCTTTCTGTTTTACTTACTCTCTTCAGAGCACTGGTTATAGAGAAGACAACAACATACCAGGAGGACATGGTGTACATCCCTGTTTCCCTTTAGAGGAAGAGTTGTAAATGTTCCCGCTGGACATGGTAATAATATATCATAGTAGCTATCATTGCTAGGTACTTGTCTGAATCCCGATGCCAAGAGGGCGGTAGCCAAGTGTTTACTCCCACGTGAAAAGGGATCGTCAACTTTGATTGTGGCAGTCCCTTCCTTAGAATCGAGGTAATTCCTAGAATAGAACAATTCCTACTGTTTACAAGAACAATGAGATGAACACATGAGGCGAACACAAGTAAACATGAGTGTTAAAAAAGCTATATTATCCCCTTTTGTTACCTAATGACTGAAATTAAACTTAAGTTTACCAGAGACCAGCTTGAAAGAGTTTATTAAAAAATCCAATTTTGTTTTTGCTCTTGTATTTCTTTGAAATGTATTTTACCTGCAAAACAGTGCATGCAATATAATGTTATGTCTGTAATATGGTTCTCTGTTGTTTAACAAAGAACTAGGTCACTGTAAGGAACATTTCGGGTCTTGTTCTCAACAAAGCTTCCACTGTTTTTCAAGAAGTTAACACGCTTTTTCTCTCCTGTATTAAAAAAAAAACTTCCATTGCCATATGAAATCTGTGGAATCATTCATTCATTCATTCATTCATTTATTTATTTATTTATACTCATTATTATTATCTATATTTGACCTGCAACCTGCAAATAACACCCTCCGTTTAACACTGCGTTGAATCACTTCGCCAAGCACATGAAGGATTGCACACTTTTCGTACAGACTTTTACTTTCGTGATGACCGATTCCACCTACGAATCCCTGCATTTCTCCGTCAGCATACTTTGGAGTTAATTAATACACTTTTTACCTTTCACCGATAACCTTTTCCTTTCCTTTCTTAAAACGTTCTTTGTTTTCGTCGCTTTGCTCCGCGGATTTCGTGTCCGGCGCCGAGTCTGTGCTTTCATTCTTTCAGTTGCTGTGATTGGTTTGTCGCGTCATCTCATGAATTTGATGAGAATAAGCAACTTGATCACGAAAGTACAATAAATTTTCCTCTCATTGACAGAAGTTTTCTATAGTTATAAAAAAAGTAATAGACCACTCTTTCTATGGGTTTACCGGCGCAATAAACCACCTGAGATGTTGGGAGAACACTCGAAAAGCTTGTAAATCACTCGCCCAACGGCTCGTGATTTACAAGCTTTTCTCGCGTTCTCCCAACATCTCGCGTGGTTTATTGCGCCAGTAAACATAGAAAGAGTGGTCTATTGCTTAACTAAAACATAGAAAAATCGTGTTTTATTGTTTTTCGCCACATTACCTCTATATCGTAAAGCAAATAAAGAAGCCTAAGCCGTGTATTACACTGTGATAAAACACTCCGGACATTTAAAAACACTCGAGAAATTTAGAATACACGAGTCGCAGGCGAGTGTTTTCTACATTTCCCTCGTGTTCTCAAATGCCCGTCGTGTTTTATCATAGTGTAATACATGGCTTAGGCTTCTTTATTTCTTAAGTAATTAGTAACCATTTATCTTAAAGATTGACGAGGGAAACTGTCCAGTTGCTGATATGGCGACCTTTAAAACGCATCTCTGAGTTTTAGACACTCTGAGATGTGTGTGGTCCTTAAGCAAAGGAGTTGGCAGCTAGTGGCTGTAACTCTTGAACAAACCCACTTTCGATAGATTTGTCAAATTACAAAAACTAAATTTTTTTTAAAATTGGATTTGATATGATAACGTAACCCTTATCTCCTAGAACATTTCGATCCAACAATCTAAAGGCTAGCTGCCAAGAAAATCAGTCAGCTGCAGCATTTTAAGGTGGCTCAAAACAGTTTCCAGCACATAGATTTAGATGGGTCGTTATTACCCCTATTTATCACTTGATGCTACAGTCATGGTATCAAAAAAACTGCCCAATCATTGATGAACACGTTATCATTTTTGTGACACAATAGGTTACCATAGTAACAGTATGACCTGCTAAGATCACCCTTAATTACAGCTTTAGGAGCCTATGATTCAAAAACGGCACGGTGAAATGTTTACACGCTTGCCTGTAATTTCCAAAAATTATTATCAGCAAGTTTTGATAACGCTTATTATTCCCTGCCTGGCAAATATTAATTTAAGAACATGTGAACGCACGCCCTAATCAGACCATGCCATAATTAATCTGTACACATGGGGAAGCTATCACAATTTTTTTTTTAAACTTTATATGAACAGCAATGATGGGGATCTGCGTGAGCAGAAATTGAATACATTGAATGCATTTTATCACTTGTCATGTATTTTTATCTTTGACTTTTTTCCACGCTAAATATATTAGCAACCTCGTATGACTAAATTAACTGAAACAGACGTTTAGTATATTGGATGGATGTTTAGTTTTTTACTCGTGACTCTACTAACGCCCAAATTTAAAAGGTAATTGTTCTAACACATTCAAGTGAAACTGCATGCTGTTTCTACTTACAGCATGAACAATTTTGCCTGGTTAGCAAATACTCTGTTTGGGGGAAGTACAGCAGAGTTCGAAGACAGATTCCTGTGGAAAGGAGCCATCGAACAGGTTACACGATGGGAACTAGTGCATCGTAAGCGGGCACTGGGATGATAGTCCTAGAAATAACGTCATCCTTTAGTAGACAACAGATGTTTTCATTGCTAGCTGAAGAAGAAGGTAAAAGTCTTCCAAAGCATCCAATAGACGAGCACGATAGAATGAGCTGAGCTAAAGATTGAGAAAATCGAAGAAAAGCCTGACCTTTCCCACCGCTGACACTAGGAAATCCCTTTGGAAATTCCATTGTCAAATAATTTCCTTGAAACTTGAAATTTTTAAACTTTATGACTTGCAAACTAAGTAGTTTTCTAGGAACTGTGAGCTTGTTTTAATTATTGAATGCATTTTTATTTTCCTCGTAGTATGTCTTTTCTAAACATTCACAGGAAAAATCAGTTAAAAAGGTTAGCTGAAAACGCAACTGTATGAATTTTTAGAACAAGAGAAGTAACATGCTTAAACGATTAGATTTGGTACCCCAGAAAAAATATCGTCCACCTTACATTCTCTAATAATTTACATTAACCATTACTACTCGAAATTTTCTATACATGTTCCATCCTTTTTATGACTCGATCAGTGATCAGATACGGTAGTGTACATTTCGCACAGGTTTGACTCACAGCCACTTCAAATCTGTCAATGTGGAAAACACGCTGTCAGAAAGACAAGAAATAACGTTTGGAGACAAATCCCTGTGGAGATGGATAATTTATTTCTATGAGCATATACTAACCTATATTATTTTTGCTGACTGAACCATTTTATGACGATGTAGTGATACCTTTCCGAGATAAAATTATTAGCACCATTCCAACAAAAATGAATGTGAAACTGTAATAAGTAATAGGTACCAGTAATAGGTATACCCACAGAGAAACTTATTTTAGCGTAGTTATGTAACAGTAATGTCGCCTGATAAAAGTTATTCATAAGGTAGCCTAAATTTTCGCGAAATGCCGTTTACGGTACTTTTTACTTACAGCCATATTAGACTTTTAAGTGTGGAAAACACTCCTGTTGGGAGACTAGTAATAGCATTTGATGATAACTCCTTGCGAAGAGATTAAATTCCTCATTAGCACACCTCACAAATTTACAAGATGTTTCCTTACATACGGCTCGCGCGGCTGAAATTTGAATTGAGGATTCAGGAATTGAGGAAATTTGAATTCAGGATTCAGCAGGCGGGAAAAACTTAACCGTCCTGAGGTCAATGTACTGAAGTTGATAGTGGTTGCAGTAGCAGTAGCAGTAGCAGCAGCAATAGGAGTAGTGGTAGTGGTAGTGGCAGTGGTAGTGGCAGTGGTAGCGGTAGCGGTAGTGGTAGTAGTAGTAGTAGAGACTATTTAACGAGGGTGACAATAACAAATAGAGGTAACAAACACGTGGCCCTCAGAAATTACAATAATAAGTTCCAGCTAAAAATTTACAAATCTGCAATTAAAAATTTACCAGTAAAAATTAGGAAAAGATAGTTAATATAAAAATTATACAAACTAAATTGAAAAGTTTTTAGCGAAAAAGCCATTTTAGATTAAGAAATTAGGGATACACTGTTGTTTACTAAAAGTAGATTTCCATACGCCGGCTAGAAAGCTATTTACAGATGGCTTCGGTTTCAGTGCAAGAGGAAGGGCATTCCATGTCTGATAAGTTTGGACCGCAAAAGTTCTTCCTCCCTTGATTTTTCTTTTAAATACGGAACAAAGTAAATTGTAGTTAGAATACGAAACAGTTTTTGTCTCCAACCTTCTAATTTGACGCCAAAAATGGGTCGCCGGTGTCCGGCGTGGCAACTCGCTCGTAGTTCGTCGAGTGTCGCCAGGTAGGATAATAGTTGTGTTATTTTGAACAAAATATGCTGTTCTTCTTCAAATTAAACGCGAAATTCTCAAGTTAACTACCAGAAGAGGGCAAAGCAACTTTAGCATCGTCTTTATTTTGGTCAGTTGAGAAGAAAAAGGCTATTATCGTGTCATTTTGGTAGGACAGCTCAGTTTTACGTGACTGCTGCTTGTACTTCGGGCGTAGCCGCCGTAGTATACAAGCTTTTAATATGACTTCACAATGTCCGGTCTAATTTCTTGCAATGCAGTGGTTACACTACTTTTTACTTACAGACGCAACAGATTTTTCAGTGTAGAAAATACTCCACTAGGAAGAATTGAAATAGCATTTGAGGACAGAACACTATGAAGAAGGTATTATAACATTCATAAGCACGTCTCACGAATACCTTGCTGGACCATTCAATTGCACTCTTGCATTTAACGGATGAAGAAGCCTCGCCTGTGCTCTGTTCTGTTGTAAAGTACTTAGGAAGGGGTAGAGCACTCAAGAAGTGTGGAGGAAACACGAAATATCGTCGAGTGTTTCTCCCTACTTCTTGAGTGTTCTACCTCTTCCTAAGTGCTTCACAACAGAACAGAGAACTGGCGAGGCTTCTTTATTTGTTTTACGGTAAAGAATCCATCAATTCCCCACACATTCAGCTAATACTCTCAAACCAAACTTTATTTTTACAAATGAGGAAAAGTGGCGTCAGCGTCCATCTGTTCACAAGGCACGCTAACAAAAACCAAGTACAATCCTTGCTAAAATTGTTTGAATTGTTCAAATAATTTGATTGGCTAATGAGACAATAACTGTCAATCACAAGCTGGACTTCAGCTAAACTTTCCGTTTCGAGTGGCTTTCGAGAGAGCTTTTTCGTTTGATTTAAAAAATAAGGATCTAAAAGTTTCTAGTCCAGAGGAATCCGACCGCATTGTGGCTCATGAAAACGGGCACCTTTCCAAAGGAAATTACGAAACAAAGAGCTCAAAACCTTACGGATGAAACTGCGAAATGCTGACCTGTATTTGAAAGGAGATACAGTTATTCACGGTTTGCAGCCAGATTGCCCGAACTCAGACCCGAACTAGCGTCAATGTTGGAAAGACTAAATTAGTACCACTAGTTCTACTCCGAGCAAGCTTTCAACTGATCACTCGGCGGGTGAGCGCTGTAATTCTTGAGTTTTTCTTCGCTGAGATGACCGGAGATTGTTATTTAGCGAACGAACATTACTACACTCCATGAAAGTATTGTTTGAACATTTTACAAATAATATATAGATTTAGCCAAGCCTAAAAGCGGAGCTCGTCAGTTATTTTTTGGAATGTTGTTACTGATGAAAATAATCCAACATGTACATGTATGTGAAGTAAACTGCGAGCGATTTTATAGTTTCAGCCCGAACTAGGATCACATCAGCAGATTGAGGTGTAAGATGGTGCAATGATGAAAACAGAGCCATGATTGCAAGCATTTCAGGGGAGCCGCCAATAATGTTGATCACATAACAGAACTGTTTTCTGTGCTTTTTGGTGACATTTCCTGTTCTTTCTTATTGAGAAAGACATGACATTGTTATTAATCATTATATTCTTTCTTAGTTAACAATTGGGACTCCTGCACAAAAGAAGTTTATTTACACATTTTTTGTTGTTGTGGGGTATGACTGAAATGTAGTGGCTACAATATATTCAGTCCCCAAATTTCTACCAAATGAAATCTCACAAAAATACCAAAGTAGTATACACATGTAAAAAGTTAAAAAGTTTTGTTTTCTAACTTGATCCCCAAAGACAGTTAGCTATCTTCATTTTTGTATGGCATCTCCTCCTGCTAAAAGGGTTTGCACCATCTCTTAAAGTATAAGTATAAGCAAAATCACTCTGGCATGAACGATAAATATGATATTTTGTTGCTGATCATGAATACTTGCATAGGCTTCTGATAATAATTTTACTATTCAATTCCAATGTGATTTGTTCTTTTTCTCGACTGAGATTGTGGAATACAGGAGCTGTTATTGGGTTCCATTAATTAATTTTGCTCATAATGATTAAATTATACCAAGAATTATAAGTACATGTAAGCTATAAGTAAGTTATATTATGTACGTGTATTTTGTCTGCACTACACAACCAAACGCACTCAAAGATTATGAGGCATAGGTACATTTGTCAGAAAAAGCCAGCATATCAAAGATATGTTTAGATTGACACGTCAATTAAAGATAATTTATAGCAAAATGGATAAACAATACATCAATATCCTGCATGCACCAAAGCTGGAGATGGGGTTATAAGGCAATCATTTAAACAACTGATTGAAATAATTTATAAATTAGAGAACGCTATTTGCACAACTCTAGGGAACAAATTAACCTTATTGGACGTTGCGAATGGCAAGGCTGTCAGTAGAATGTCACAAATTTCTCAACTCTTTCTTTCTACAAAAATACTAATCCTGCAACTTTGCTTAAGACCCAGTTCTCCATTTCGTGTTGGCAAAATATTAATTTATGCCATGCCCAATGCCAGTTATCACAAAATTGATTTAAGAGCAACATAAACCAAGCACAATAAATATCATTTTTAAGCCAAAAAAGCAATTATTTGAATAAACCATGACATGATGAGTAAATTGTCTCCAAGAAAAACTGATTAATTTAACAGACACTTTAAATAATTAGTTAATACATGTATCATAGGTGTTTCTTAATAATGTAATACAGTTTATCTGTCACAATGTTGCAGCTACAGCTGTATGATATTACTACACACAGTATGGGTTGCAGAACTCAACTTCCAAGTCAGTTTGTTCAATGAACTTTGTGCAGAAATTATTATGGCATCAAGTTGTCTGTGAATATAGAGAAACCAAACAAAGCATTACAATCTTAAGTAATAAATTATTGAACTCTTTTACATGTATGTACAATGTATATTCCATTAATATTGGGGATCTCTCAGAAGCTGCATCTATGATGATTTAATTTGCTCCCAGTGCATTTTTTAATGGAACTTTTCACACATTAATATCTCTGTTATGACAGCGGTCTCTGTGTTCTATAACAATTAGTACACAAGAAAAATACACTCAGTAAAATATTGTTTACAATAAAAATCAATCCCTATAAGCAATCATAAGGACCTTCAATTTATATTTCTTTAGAAATATCTCACCTGGCCATGGTTGCTTTGAAAATCTTTGCTGTTTTAATCCAGGTTGCCCATGTGTACACTGTTCGTATATTGACTGACAGGAACAGGGATGTAATCATACTGTATATCGCTGCTACTTGAACACCACTGAACATACAAAGACATATCAATTATAATTTATAACCAACAGATGACATTCCTTTCATTGATATACAGTGTCCTTCATTGCTAGTTGTTTACTGAGTGTCTACAGTAGTGAATCAAATGCTAGGGGGATGGCACCAAAACTTTCACAGTGGCAGGCTCTGTCCTGAGATGCAAAGCAAACATATATAACTGTTATGAACTTGGCGACTTGCTTTTGAGTGCACATGCAATTTGCTTTAAACAAGAAACTGGAACATTGCAGTACAACAATGTGCATGTAGTCCCAATCAAAGGGCCATCCAGGCTGTTTGGTTGTACATATAACTGAAAATCAGACTTTGTCAGGATAAATACTGATGTTCTTGCTGACTTAATCTGAGTGTGCAGTTCCAGAAGATATTCACATGCAATGTCTGAGAAATCATTAATTACAAAATATGCTTTAAGAAATATCTTACCTGGTAAGGCCAACTTTCAGAAAGTTTTGTAATCTAGACTGGCTGGCCAGTTCATACATTTGACAAGTTGACACTGGGCATGTTTGTAAATTTGTGCGCTTCAACATCACATTACAATGTACATGTAGTGGCGTTGGTCAACTGAAAACAGCATAATTTGGTTAATTAATTTACACTGTACAATATTTGGTTATATATTGGTGTATATCGTTGCACACCAACAGATGACTATTAAAATTAATTTACAGAACATATTGGCAGCTAAATCAATATAACAAGTGAAAAATTGAGCATGAGCCATTTACATGTACATGTAACAGCCCTCACCTCAGAACTGTCATAGATATAATATATTTTCAAACTCGCTGAAATTTCAGATTATTCAATATTAACATGCACGTACATCTTTAACAGTGTGTTTGCTTTACATTCACTTTACACACAACCGGTATCCACCATAGGCAGACTTTTAAGTTTGCCTTTGAAAATAAATTGCATCATCTAATGCATCTTTCATTACCTATTCTTGTGACGAAATGACACAAAATCCAAGTACAAGAAGTCATAAGCATAAAACTAACTTAATTACCTGGTAATGCTTACAGCACCTCTTACTGTCTGCATATGCCGTCCATAAACTGGTACTGCCTGGACAATACTCATTATTTTTCTGATCACATCTTTTAACATGTCACTGTTATATCATTTGTCCTGAAAAGGCAAATGCATGAAATGTTATGCCTTTGGCACTCACCACATACCTTTACATGATGTACAATGTACACCAAGTCATGATCGAAATTCACAATTCTTTTTACTTTCATTGTAACTTTTTTTTGTAACTTTTTGCGGTGTCATTTTCCCACACTTGAAGACAGGACTTCCACATTAGGTGGTAATTCTCTATGAATTCACAGGGAGTGATAACAATTAAATGGTGACTAACTTTAGCAAAGGAGGCATTCAAATGTCAGATTTTAATGTTAACTTTCTTCGACGAGCAAAAAAGTAAAGCACAACAAAGAAAACAGTCAGTGACATTCGGTTAATAAGTTAGTCAATCAAAAAATTAGTGTGAAAAAGAGAGCAGAGAGAGAGAGTGGAGCGAGGAATGCACTCTCACCAACTAAATTTTGAATGTGCATAAGTAAAAGTTATTTTTATTACCGAGAAATGGTCAGGGCAAGGACTTCTATGCCCTAAATTTTTTCTACGTATGTAAATGTCATTTTCACTGTTCAAGTTACCAAGCACAGTTCTTAGCATTTTTTTTAATTAGTACTATCTCACTGTTATGGAACATTTCCATAAGTGTAAATCCCACACTAGGGAATAACATCTCATTAGGAAAATAGAGGCCATGTACCCCCAACCAAAAACAGTGGCACTAATAAAATGAAATAGCAAATCAAAATCGAAGTAGAGCTTTACTTGCCGACAGGGTTTACATGCATAATCGTCTACTCGACATTTCGACTACAAGCATTTCACCAAACCGAACTAACTGGACAACAACAAAATAAAACGAGGAAATCTACATTATAAACACAATATGCATATCATTACAGCTGAGTATCAAACAGCAAATCCCTTCTCAATGAAGGATGACTGAATGAAAGAAAGGATGAAGAAAATTCGTTTAAGCTTGCAGTGTTAAAGTTTAACAATTATTCACGCTTAAGCATAGATTTGAATATCACAGTGTGTATTTTTGCCGACGGCTTCATTTAGCTTTGCAGTCATTTTATCGGCGGTAGCTTTACCAGTCTTCAACCAAATTAACCTGGAAATTCCTCCCAAGCATTTCGTCAAACCGAATAAATTGAACTAACAAAACGAGGAAATACTTTGTAATCACAAGATGTAAATAATCACATAGGTACGTCAAAAGTAAATTTAGCAAATCCTGTTCGCTTCGGCTTAAAATGGTTTGTTGATCTATCTTGGTTTAAGAAATTTTTGTAGTCTTGGAAGCGGTTGTGCCAATTAACACAGAGAAAACTTCAAAACTCGCCCGGTAGTGTTTACAAATACAGATATTTTTTTTAAACGTGACGACGAAACTCGAGACAAAACTTGATTTGTTTACAATATGCAACTTACAACCTCGATCCACAAAACCACTCAAGTGTTATTGTTATGAGCGAAATTAAACCTATGTAATTTACAAAATGCCTCACAGCATGGCTTCAAATAAGGAAGACTTTAAAAAAGGATTCCTACTGAAAATAAGCTTATCTCGCCGAGGCAACTTCATAATTTCCATAGCAAACGTCACAACAAACGTCGCTTACCTCAAGTTGGCAATTCACTTCGGCCAATGCAAATCTTCCAGGCAGAAACTTGCTGCAAAAGTTGTGAAGACTGAACGGAACTGATCTAATCTTTTCGATAGAATCAACGAATCAACCACTTTTTTCCGCTGTGTTTTCTGTTTTACACTAAACACACAGTTCTCTAGTTCGTCACCTAATTTTAGTCATGTGACTTTTCTTGCTCGGCTGCACAGCATCTCGACGCGCGAATTAATTGAGCGGTTCTAAAGTCGTCGGGTATTTCGTCTCCTTTCTATAGTCCTCGTTACCTTTGCTTCACGGCATTG
>NC_138153.1:20083064-20143064 GCF_964199315.1 Orbicella franksi
GCATTGCAACCCTTGATCAATGGTGGTACCTCCTCTAAAGAGGATCAGCATCAGATTTCTGGTGTTCAAGCTCTTAATCAGAGTGTGCAACGAAACTCTATGTTTCTACCCTAGTCTGCCGGCAGCCGTTCACGTACACCATCCTCGAACAGTCCTTTAACAGTTTCTCCAGGCAGTGCTGACCGGTCTCTTCTTAATCATGTCTAGGCATCAGTGGCTTCTCAACAGCAAGGTTTCGTTCCCCAATATAAGGACCTCAGGCCTGTAACACCAACGTATATGTATGAAGATTCAATTGGTCCTTCTGAGGGTGATTGGAATGTCACAGGAAGATTTGGCAAGTAGTTTGTCGACTGAAATAATAGTGAAACCAACGAGTTGCATAGAAGTTAAATTTCCTCTATGTGACATCATTGGAATTTACAATTAATTTCTTGTGTTGAAGTTTACCCAATGAATACATACACCTTAAATTTGTGAGGTGAGAGTTTGCTCTGGTTAAATTGTAAATAGGCTCTTTGCATGATAGTGTCACGTGACCTTGACAA
This sequence comes from Orbicella franksi, assembly GCF_964199315.1. Lineage (NCBI taxonomy): Eukaryota > Metazoa > Cnidaria > Anthozoa > Scleractinia > Merulinidae > Orbicella > Orbicella franksi. The sequence goes on from NC_138153.1 coordinate 20,083,613, forward strand.
TCATAAAAAAAGGTGATGGCTAAAAATAGATGTCAGAAACAAAACAAGCATGCCAAAAATAGTAACATGCCAAGTTTGAGGCCTCTAGCATTGAGCAATGAGTTGTTATTGAAGTTTGAAAAAGTTGCCAGTGAACAAGGTGTTCCAGCAACATTGTTCTCTTTCCAGCAACATGGTTTTCACAAACCCCTGAATAAAAAATTCACTGTGCAATGCCAGGGGCTTCAAATGTGGCCATTTGGGACTTTGTCATGTGCCCCTTTTATTTCTGGCATCTATTTTGTTCCAAGAACAATTTTTATGGTGGACAAGGTCACATGACTCTATCATGCAAAGAGCCTATTTAAGGTTCACTAAACTTAATTTAAGGTTTTGCTTGATTTATTTTTTTTTCAAATTGGCTGGTATGTGGGTAATGGAAGTCAATAATCCTGCATGTAAATAAAATACATCACCTGTAATTTCTAAGTAAGGTCTGAAACTTAAAAAAGCAGTTCCAGAGAACTTCCATAAGAATAAATTATCCATACATTCAAAAACACTTTTATTAAACACATCATCAATCCTTATTGCCCCCAGAGAGATATACATGTCGGTTGTGACAAATCTCTGGAAAAGTTATTTTGTTATAAATATGAACATGTCCTCCTGAAAATGAGTTTTGTAAAATTCTGATTGCACTCCACCTTCCCATAATAATAATAATAATGATAATGATAATGATAATGATAATAAAGAATAATCAAACAGTGTTATGAACAGATAGAGCAACCAAATGGCTTATGGTCAAAATTTAACTTCATGTCATTGTTAACTCAAGTTTACATTTATCGTTACGTTTGGTTATCTAACTTTTTCATCAACATGTTATGGCTTTAAAAATACTGTAGATGTAGTCAGGCATAGTAATAAAATCTGAAAAGTTGTTGTCACTGACTTAAAAATCTTAAAATAGACGTTTCGGCTAAAATACTATAACCTTCTTCAGTGATGAAATGAATGTTAATGGCGTCTAAATGTAAATGAGATGTTTATAAGAATGTGAGGAACTCGCTAGGGATTAATTTAGCATTTTGTAAATGTCTGGAATATGCGCTTGGTCATTAATTGAGTTCGGTTCGCGAACGGAATGCCACGCTTCCAAGAACAATCTACGCGACCACAAGGGACAGCGGTCTATGACCTTGACATCATTAAAATCAAATTCGTGGTTGTTTTTCATATAGTGTTGCGCCAAAAGAGAGTTCTTGTCACATGTGAGGACGGCTCTTTTATGTTCTTTTGTTCTGGATCTCAGTGCTCTGGATGTTTGACCGATGTAAAGTTTTTCACAGTTTTTACAATTGATTTTATACACGACACCAGTTGACAGGTCTTGATCAAATTTGACCTTCGATTTCTTCAGGATCGAACCAACCGTCTTGACGGGTTTATGAGCAACATTTACGTCGAATTGTCCCAAAGTTCTTGCAATTTTTCAGAGATTCCTTGAAAATATGGCAAAGTAACAAAGCCTCTGTGCCTTTAATGCTTTAGGTGGTTTGGTTCTTTGGCAGCTTTTTAAGAATTGGTTCTTGTAACCATTGGTTTTGAATGCGTCCACCACGTGTTGTACTTCGGATTTTTTGTCTTCGTCAGTCGACGGAATATTCTTTGCTCTGTCAAGAAGGGTTCTGGCCACTGAGCGTTTGTGTTGCAAAGGGTGGTGAGAGTTGAAATGGAGATACTTGTCGGTATGGGTTGCTTTTCTGTAAACACTGGTTTTAATTGATCCATCAGTATTTCTAGTTGTCTTCGTGTCGAGGAATGCGATGGATCTATCACTCTCTTCTTCGACCGTGAATTTGATGTGCTGGTTGATCGAGTTAAGATGGGAGTGAAATTCAGTGAGATGCTCACGGGCGAGGCAAACATGGCTATCGTCGACATATCTGTACCACCACTTAGGGGGGTGTGGTGCAGTACTTAACCCTGTCTCTTCGACGTGTTCCATCACCAAATTTGCGAAGATGGCGCTTACAGGTGAACCCATGGGACAGCCGAATATTTTTTGATTTTAATAATGTCAAGGTCATAGACCGCTGTCCCTTGTGGTCGCGTAGATTGTTCTTGGAAGCGTGGCATTCCATTCGCGAACCGAACTCAATTAATGACTACGCGCATATACCAGACATTTACAAAATGCTAAATTAATCCCTAGCGAGTTCCTCACATTCTTATAGACATCTCATTTACATTTAGACGTCATTAACATTCATTTCATCACTGAAAAAGGTTATAGCATTTTAGCCGAAACGTCTATTTTAAGATTTTTAAGTCAGTGACAACAACTTTTAAGATTTTATGTTATGGCTTGAACAGTTACATTTACTAGGGACATGAATATCAAAGCAAAACAAAGAAGCAATTCTTTAGTATATTGTCTTATACATGTACATGTATATGAACATGCCCATTGATCAAGTTGAATTCAATGTAGACTTGTGTCTGGTAATATAATTTATGAAACTGAAACTTGTTAAATATAAAATGATTTTCCATGAATTTAAAATTAGTGGCTGAGAGAAAACTGTTTCATTGATTTAAAATAAAATAATGTTATCTCACACTTGTTCCTGCCACAACTTCTTCGCCAGAGCCTCCCTGATAGCTCCAGCATGACGAGATGAATCTTTTGTTTTGGTGCAGTTTCGCATAAATAACAATTCTTTGATCTCATCCCTACTTCTCCTCTTTTACGTGAAAGGATCAATTCTCAGATCCGGCTGGGGAGGGAGAGTATCATTCGCAGCAATACAGATGTTATGGAGAACAATACATGTTAGCGCACCAGCTTTACTGCATCTGGTTGGAATTCTAGCTTTCGATGTAACACCCTCCACCTGCTCTTCAGTTGACCAAGTGTTCATTCAGTTACCATCCTTGCACGGCTCAGCTGATAATTGAAATAACCCTGTTCAGGTGTAAGTCTTTCATTACCATATGGTTTTATCAACCATATTCTAAATGGAAACGCTGAATCTCCTAAAACCATTGGATAAACCTCAGTGTCTCCAATTGTTTTAGTAATTGGTGGTTTATATCGTTTTCCGTAATATCATACCACAGTTCAGTTTACTGAAAAATCACAGAATCATGTGAATTTCCAGGGAAACCAACACTTACCCGGATGAAGCGGTCTTGTGCATCAACAACTGCCATCATGACTATGGAGTAAAACTTTTTAAAGTTATGATATTCTTTACAGGTTTTCAGTCCACCTGGTGGACACTGAATAGGGTGTGACAGCCATCTACAGCACCCCAGCAAGAAGGAAACTGCCATAACATTTCCATATCAACCATTTTCTCTTTTAAATTCTGTTCAGTAGGTGGAAAATTAGCTTGCACTGACTCTTTCCATAGGTTTCTTATTATTACTTCACAAACGTCTATGACAATGTTGTGAACTGTTGCCACACTGAAATAGTTAAAACAGTGACTTTGAACGTTTATTTCGTTTCATTAGTATACAACAGAGAGTTCTGCGACCAGGACACAGGGACACCGTCACGTCACAATACCCCAAGAGGTTGACGTCAACAAAAATGATGACATCATAATCTAAATATAGAATAGTGACATCATCGAGATGGAGGAGTGTAGGGTGTCATTGGAGGTGTTACGTCATAATCTGAAAATAGGTAGAATGATGTAATAGAATTATTTTTAGTAACAGAAGTCATGTGATTTTCTCATTAAAAAGAGGTGAAATTTTAGGAATATATTAGTAAGCTTAACATGGGTCTCACTCTCTCTGCTCGTTGAATACGATTTAACACGTACCGCTTACTGGCTAGAAATCTGATCACTCCTATAAGTGAAATAGTTTTGCTGACAGAAGCCTCATTATGTGGTCTACCAGGTACCAAGCTTTCCAAGTTAAAGAACCTTCATTCCGAAGAACCCTTGCCCAATTCGGCCCATTATTGAGTATAGAATAGGAAGAAATACATTTTAGCAGGGTAATTTAGTAACAGAATAAAATATACATTATTTCTATTACGTGTACTTAATTTTCCAACCTGGGAAATATTAATTATGTATAGGCGACATGGAAATTGCTTTTCCGTGTTTGGATCGTCAATTTGTATTTTCACTTTAAATAGACGCTAAGCAGAAAAGAAATTTCCTTTGGACATGATTACTACCGGCTTTAGCGCCTTGGGCTAAAGTCTATATAAATCTCGGTTGCTTCTTATACGCCTCAGTCATTATAAAAATCTACGATTGGGAATAAATCGATTTCTACCCGGTCTATTAACTTAATAGACAGAAATAAAACAACTCTGTTCAAATACAATAGAGTTTTCCATTGCTTCTTTGTTATTAACCGCGCGGCCATGGGCCGAGCGCGGTTCATGATTTACCCGTGGTTTATTTTTTAACCGCACGGCGCGGTTCATGGTTTACCCGTGGTTAATTTTTATTTTTTAACCGCGCGGCCATGGGCCGAGCGCGGTTCATGGTTTACCCGTGGTTTATCTTTTTTTTTTTAACCGCGCGGCCATGGGCCGAGCGCGGTTCATGGTTTACCCATGGTTTATTTTTTTTATTTTTTTTTTTAACCGCGCGGCCATGGGCCGAGCGCGGTTCATGGTTTACCCGTGGTTTAATATTTTTTTTTTTTTTAGTTTTGTCGGTGGCCAAACCCAAACTTCCACGCGGCCAAATTTTGAATGACACAACCTGTGATGTTTACTCGCCAAAAGCTGTTGAAACATTAATACAAGGGCAATGTTACGGATATTATTTTCTTTACTTTGGGTAAAATATATTTTCTTTTGGTTTTATCGAAGCGTTGGATTCGAAGGGAAATAATAAATACGCTAAAAAAAAGGTATTACGACAGCCACGGAATGCGCTGACGCTGCAGCTTTCACTTTCGCTACGTGACAAATAAAATCGTGTTTACTTTTTAAGTTTATTTCGGCAGAAGCGACGGTCATTAATTTATTTGCAGTTTTTCGAGTATTCTTGTGGTTTTAGGCCAATGAAGTAAATTCTTTGGCTGTGTCATCGCAGCGAGTTCGGTGATCAGAAGGAAAATTAAATATTTGCAAGCCAAGCAAAGAACTTGTCAAAACATGCAAGGATTACGTCATTGGTAGGGAAATAACCACCGTACTAAAGGTAGCCGTGGATAACGGAAGTCTTGAATTATGTGACTCGTGTGACTACTTTGCTAGCCCTTTACTCGTAGAAAACACCAATTAAATTTCATCATGACTTTTAAGAAAGAAAGCTGTTGTTAATAGTGTTATTATCGTATCTTTCATATCGTTCCTGCCCATACATATCCCAAAGAAAGTTCCAGATTGAGACCATTACGTCATCCGAGATTTCATAACGGCTACGACTGATAGTGGAATAATAGAGTTTGTGTTCATCAAGTGATGTGATGTCTACAGTAACAAAAGAATCATCAGGGACTGCTTTGGAATGTGCACTGCGTTGCAACTGTAGTGCTAAGCAAGGAGTTAGAGTTTAAAAGCGCGGTTATAAGATCTAACGGATCTTCTTGTTTTTTTTAGTTTTGTCGGTGACCAGACCCAAGCTTCCACTCGGCCAAATTTTGAGTCACGCAACCTGTGATGTTTGCTCGCCAAATCTGTTGAAACATTAATACAAGGACAATGTTACGGATATTGTTTTCTTTATTGTGGGTAAAATATGTTTTCTTTTGGTTTTATAGAAGCGTTGGATTCGAAGGGAAATGATAAATACGCTAAAAAAAAAAGGTATTACGACAGCCATACAGTAACCATTCAGAGAACCTCAACACTTCTATTTTAAATGTTGTGACTGAGCATCATCAACAACAATTTGATTCGGAACGTTTCTGGCAGATAGAATCAGTTGGTGTTCAGCCAAACTCCTCAGAAGAAACACCAGATGACGTTCTGAAGCATTATCAAGACTCGTCTATCATGTTGGAGGATGGCCGGTACAGTGCAAAGTTACCATGGCGACCAGAACATCCCCCTCCACCATCAAATGCAGAAATCACTAAGCAGAGAACCTGCTTCACGATCAGAAAACTGGCTGCAGATCCTGAGAAACTACGCATGTACAATGACATCATCCAAGAACAACAGTCTCGAGGCTTTAATGAGAGGGTGAAAAATCCAGATATGACCAACAGAGTATGCCATTACATACCTCATCATGCTGTCCTCAAAGACTCTACCACAACGCCCCTTCGCATGGTGTACGACCACAGCTTCAAAAAAGGTGAACAACCCAGCTTGAATGATTGCTTACAGCCAGGCCCTCCGCTTCTCAATGACCTTACCGGCATACTTCTACGCTTCCGTGTCCACAAGTATGCCATAACTACAGACATTGAAAAGGCATTTTTACATGTAAACCTACACCAAGCCGATGGAGATGCCACGCGATTCTACTGGCTATCTAATACCGATGACCCGGAAAATGAATTCATTGTGTACCAATTGAAGTCTGTTATGTTTGGTACCACAAGTTCCCCCTTTATCTTAAGTGCCACTCTCAACAAGCACCTCACGCAGTCTACAGACCAAGTCAGCATGGATATGCTAAGGAATCTGCGCGTGGCTACTTCACTTCTGATGTCTCTGTCGATAGCAGTGATACAGAACTACATGTTTTCGCTGATGCGAGCCGAAAGGCCTATGGAGCCGCTGCTTACTTAGTACGTGAAAACCAGTCGTTGCTAGCCATGGCGAAGTCACGTGTTGCTGCAACAAAGAAGAAACTCACCCTTCCAGAGCTGGAACTTATGGCAGCTTTAACAGCTGCACGTTTAGCTCCATATCTTCAAGAACAACTGCAAGTTACAAGAGTCACATTGTGGTCTGACAGCCAAATTATACTTCATTGGCTCAAGAGCACCAAGTTGCACAAGCCATTTATCAACAATCGCATCCAAGAAGTAAAGAAGCTGACATCTATTCCCAACTAGAAGTACTGCCCTACAACTGAAAACCTCTCCGATCTTCTCACAAGAGGGACAACGGCACATCAACTGAAGACTTCTTCACTGTGCAAACATGGTCCCACATGGTTGCCAAACAGATCCCAGTGGCCCTCGTGGCCTACAACAGAGGTTCTCTACTTATCAGCCAGCTGAAACCTCTACTGATGAGTCTTCTGCAAACAGCACAGTTCTAGTTCAATAACAAGGCCTTCATCCCCTGAATTAATTCGTCTGAATGAAGTTCAATGTATAAACTAGGCCTAACTCGGGGAAATGAAAGTAACTGCTGATTTCTCTTTTGCGGTCAAACTGAAATTTTACCCCCGTTTTTCGATGGTTTGAAAATCACGTTTTGTAGCCGACTCCTGACGCGTTTGTTTTAGATAAAAATCAAACACAAATTCAATCCCACAAACCTTGCCTCACGGCTACTCATTATTCCGGCCATTTGATTTAGGCCTGAACAAATGCTCAGTCAGTCATTTTCTTATTTTTAAAAACCCATTTATTACAGTCACCCTGTTAATATGGTCGGATCTCTGAGGTCCATTGGTGACCGGACTAACGGGGTTCCACTGTACCAGAAAAGAAGGGAGTCCAGATAGTTCTCTTTATTGACTGACATGTTCGCTACATCTTAGCTGTACTAATCGCAGCTGGACTCCGAATTGTATTCCTAGATGGTACAGTTCTGTCATTTAAAAGTCCAACAACCTCAAATATGTGTTCACAGTGCTCGAAGCCCAGTCAAACGTCTCTTGAATGCTTTCAGCGTGTTCATGCGATGACGTCACTACAAGCCTGACCCACAAGCAGTTCCCACATTGCACGGTCGTGAGCATAGAAATTATAAAGTTAAACGCCTGTAGAAATGCAGAGTATTTACCAAAGGAAAAAAAATTGAGGTTAGTTGCACTTTAAAACAGTCGAGTTTTAAATGTCATTAGATGGCATTCCTGTATGTGTGACTATACAAAAATTATACAAGAATAGTTTCAAGCGAATCGAGTCCGATTGCACGTTTGGTGATGGTCTAAGCTCTTATATCAACAACATTTCGTAAACAAGGCAGTTGAGGAATGTCGTAAGATCTGTCAAGATGACTTCTGTCGTCTTTTCTGAAGATGCCTTTCTTAATTGTCGTCATTCCAACAGGTTTGAACAATACCGCTCTCTGTTACCATCTTTTTCCAATGTCGTTAACTTCACCAAACTTAAGATGTGCAAATTTCTCCAAATTTTGCGTTGTAACTCAAAGACGAGTTGCAAACTTTGGATCGAATCGATCAATTGGCTGGGTGGTTCTTGGTTTTCTAGGTTTTCTTTACCACGAATGGCCTTTACTATGGGCATCACCCAATATTTTTTTCAATCGCCTTATAAAACAGGCTTTTGTAAACGTCACTACCACTGTGTCGGACAGGCTTTTCGATCGCGGTAACATTTAGAAGTTTGTTCAAACTTACAATTATGGCTACTGCTGTCAGACAGTTGTAGTCAGAATGTCATCATGTGTGTAAGTAAGTAGAGTGTCCAATTTTCGGATTGTGTTCAGCACTATTCGGTCTTCTGTAACTGGTAGTCGCACAGAAGTTGGTCCAATGTCCATAGTCAGAAAATATTTGAACGTATGATATCCATTTTCTCTCGGTTTTACACGAACGATAATCGAAGGCCTACCGGTCTCATTTCAAATTTGTACGACGGTACCGAACTGTTACCGAACCTAGCCCCCCCCCCCCACTCCCACCCCGGGATATGTGGGGCTTTAGTTGGGCTTCATCATCTTATTGGCAGCTCTTTCAGTCTCCAGTATGTGGGGGATTCGCACGTTTTGTCGCTCTTGTCCTGAGGAATGTGGGGCATTCGTAGGTGACTCGTTCTAATCCAAGATGGCGGCGATCGTTCCTCCAACTACGTCTGGGTACATGGGATCACTCAAGGACACAAGTGTTCACAGCTATTTGTGCAATCCGTTTTATTGTTATTCAAATATAATTTGGGGCATGGATTTAAGAAGGCAAACACTTTAATATTGAGCTGCCGACGAATTTTTGTTTTGCTGCTCCGTAAAAACAAGTAAATTCGCTCGTTTAAAAATTGTTTGCATTCCTTGTAGGTGGAAAGCTTTCCTTCGCAACGCAGGGATAAAACAGGAGTTTGTGGAAGAGTACGCTCAAGTTTTTGATAAAAATCAGTGTGTTTTTCTGTGTATGTTAAGTATTAATACAATTGTGTCGAAAAATATAATCTGCCCAGCTTAATTAAGCAATACTGCATTGAAAATTCAAAGCAATCCTGTCAATGTTTATTCCTAAATGAGAAGAACAAAATAACTATTCTTGATTTACATTTGCGGTATTTATGGCACAAAAATAAGTCGCTTTGTTTTACTGTATTATTTTACTTATCTAGGATGCAAGAAAATATGCTCGATAGCATCACAAAGAACATTCTCAAGACATTGGGATTGTTGCAGTTGGAGACATTTTATTGATATTAAGGCATGCAAAAAAGGTGGGTTTGTTTATTTTCGTCGCCAGAACGCATGCTTTTCTTTTGCTAGTCAAGAAAAATTTTGACTCCGAATTTGCTGCATTCTTTTCGTCAAAATCACCTGCACTATTACCGATGAACAAAAAAAGGACAAAAAGGTTCATGAAAGGTTATCTGTTTAAAAAAAGTCCTTCAACAAATAAATTAATGTGACAAGAGCTACTGCCTTTTTAACTCAGATAATGACGTAGTCATCAATCCGAGATGTACGTGTGAATGGAATACGGCACTCCTTCCTTCCGTCCTTCCTTCGACTCCTGTTAACCTTTTTCTACATCCGCTGACCAGTATTAAAGCGTTGGCAGTAGCTTGTGCCCAAGTCGGAAAGATTTACCAAGTGATTTGTTTTTGTGGCAATATTTCTTATTTATTGATCGTTTCTGCACGGTCGACAGCGTATGTTTTTTAGCTTGAATTTCTCACTGTCAAACCAATTCAATGCTGTTCAATGGGAGGAGCACCCTGTATGATTGATTTGAACACCAGGGGCCCGTTTCTCAAAAGCTCCGGAAACATTTCGGGCCCGTAAAGCCATTTTCAACAAGTTGTAGTGGTGAAGCGATTTCACTCCTTCACTCCTTCACTGGCTCACTTCCTGTTAGACATTTGAAAGCTGGGCGAACTCGCGTATGAAAAGGTCAGGGATGCTCGTCGAAACATTTTAATTTAACTCCTAAAGGAGACTAATATGGGAGTTGCTCAGGCTTCATTAGTCCCCTAAAAGATGCCACTTAAAATGGAATAGGTTCGATCACTAGCCACTATTCAATAAAGGATCCTGCGCACACTTGTAGACCCAACAGAGATGAGGAAATCAAGCCTAAAAACCAGAAATTAAATGAGAGCGTTTCTTCTAATTATTCTTTCTTCGAGTGCACCCTAAAGGATACTTTGACAGCAAAAAACGGTGACCTAAAATGATCTAGAGTATATCTAAAATAAATCTAAAATGATCTGAAATGACACTAAAATGATTAAAAATAACCTTTACCGATGTAAAAATGAGCTAATATAACGTTCGATCTTAAGTAAAAAGAACTACAAATGATAGTAGTTGCCAGGAGTACAGTAATCTAAAGTGATCGAAAGTAGACTACTAAGTGAAACCAAGGTAAAACGACTCAGTGTTCTATAATGAATTACAGAACTGAGTGCTTACCAAAGTAAAGGTTGATACGAGGAAGCTGCTGTGAACTGCCGAAAGACCGAAGACGCCTTGAAAAGCTCCGACTGTTTCCGTAAACTCCTGAGAAAATTCCCGATAATTACTGCATCACAGCCGCGGTTTTGATTGGTGTAAAGTGCCTACTTTTTCCAAGTTTCGCTCTGCAATGTGGTTTTGACAGGTACGAGGTTCCAAGTTTTTCCCCAGCAACGCAGTTTTGATTGGTACAAGGTGAAGTGCGGTTTAGCCCAGCAATGCAGTTTTGATTAGTGCAGTTATTTTATATGAGAACTGACACAGAGTTATCTTTTATTCATGTGCTATCCTTGACTTGTTTCGCGGTTTTGTTCAAGTTATGTACCGGTTAACGATAAAGATTAGCGAAAAAACTGAGCAACGACGTTTCGGTGTCATCCTGGCACCATTTTCAAGTTAAAAAATATTTGTGCGAAAAGTAAATTAATTTATACCAATGGTAGAGGTGCGAAATTGAATAAATTAAGATTAAGATAGCTGTTCAATGTTCATGTTCATTCCAATGAGGTGTCAAACACTGGTAATGAGTTCAGTGTCTGTTCAAAGCCTAAACAAATACTTTTGCGCGAATGGAGTCTGACTGTGTGTTAAGGCTCGGTTTCTTCTTGCGAATCCACAACATTTCGTGGATCAAGCAATCGAACTTTCCCTGACATTTCTTTAGGATCTTAAAGTTGTTAGTCAGGTCACCAACTGTATCAACTCGGTGTTCATTTTGAAGGTGTTTTCCGATGGCGGTAAATCGGTGTTCCTCAATGCGCTTGTAAAGATGACGGCTAGTGTAACCGACGTATTCTGCATCACACAGATCACATATATAGTTATAAACAACGCACTGTTGATTGATCAAAGGTGGTTTTGGCTCTTGTACTTTGAGATCATCGCCAATTTTACGGCTTCTGAACACCGGCTGTAGTTTGTGATCAAGTTTATTACGCAAGTCCGAGAGATGTTTCTTTACTATGTCCGCTGATTTCTGGTCTTTAAAAGGCAGGACAATGCGGTAGATATTCTCTGTTGGAGGCGTCGATCTTGTGTCTGGTGACATCACTGAATTAACGAAACGGGTGATGGTGGAGTTGACAAGAGAATCTGAGTACTTGAGGTTAGAAAAGATCAGTTTAAGGCGTTCGCATTCTGTTGAGAATAGTTCCCATGTTGAGGACAAGCGGTAAGCACGGTTTAACATGGTTTTAACTAAAGATCTTTTATAGCGGTTGTCGACATGACTTTGGTGGTGTAAGAGGAGACCAGTGTTTGTGGGTTTACGGTAAACACTTGTTACCAGCTTGCAGCCCTTCTTGCATATTTCAATGCCGACAAATGGTAGCTTACCGTTAGATGCGATCTCCATGGTGAAGGATATGGATGGATGACAGTTGTTCAAAGTCTTCAGAAAGGCTTCTGCGGTTGGTATGTCTTTCATTGTGGCTAGTGTATCATCCACGTAGCGTCTGTAGAAGTCTGGCAACTTGTTCTCGTTTTGTAGCTTTTCCTCGATAGAACAAAGAAAAGTATTGGCCATTAGGGGACCCAAGGGAGAGCCCATCGCTACTCCATCAATTTGTTGGTAGAGTTGACCGTTAAATTGAAATAGCTGGTCCTTTGTTGCTACTGACAACAGTTCAATTAGATCAGCTTTGCTGATGTTTAGATGGTGTGTTTTGTTAAACCAGTTGTCAACAAAAGCTCTATCAGCAAGGATCTCGATGGTTTCTTGTAGTGGGACGTTCGTAAAAAGCGAAGAGACATCATAAGATACTAGGATGTCAGATTCGTTGAGGCTCAGATTGCGAATCTCATCAGCGAAGGAAAATGTGTCAGATATTGTGTAGCTGTTGATCGACAGGGGCTTCAGTTTATCGTCGAGCTATCTCGCGAGGGCGAAGTTGTAAGTACTTGTGGCGGATAGAATGGGCCTCATCGCCAGTTTTTCTTTATGAGTCTTTGGCAGACCATAAAGATGGGCGAGTCGTGATCCTTTCGGGCAAACTGAGTCGGCAATCTGTTTTGGGAGAATTTTGCGCACGACAGATTCAAGGTGTTTCTCTTTCTGCAGTAAAGGGTGGTAGTTTTTGAGCGGTCGTCCACGCGTCTTGGGTCTCTCCGAACTTACGGCGGTAAATTTAGCTGTATCGTTGATGGAAGATTCACTCAAAAGGCGAACATATTCAAGCTAGCTTCGAGAAAGCCTTCTGGCAACTGGAGCCTTCATTATCCGACAATAAGAAGGAATTAGCTGCGGCCACCCTTCGATCGATCGCGCTTAACTACATCGAGTGCAAAGCCCCCAAACCACCGAAAGCGCTACAAAGAGCTATTGAGCAACTAAAACGAAGAGATGACATCGTAATCACGAAACCAGATAAAGGTACAGGAGTAGTTGTTATGGATAAGGCAGAATATGTTCGCCTTTTGAGTGAATCTTCCATCAACGATACAGCTAAATTTACCGCCGTAAGTTCGGAGAGACCCAAGACGCGTGGACGACCGCTCAAAAACTACCACCCTTTACTGCAGAAAGAGAAACACCTTGAATCTGTCGTGCGCAAAATTCTCCCAAAACAGATTGCCGACTCAGTTTGCCCGAAAGGATCACGACTCGCCCATCTTTATGGTCTGCCAAAGACTCATAAAGAAAAACTGGCGATGAGGCCCATTCTATCCGCCACAAGTACTTACAACTTCGCCCTCGCGAGATGGCTCTACGATAAACTGAAGCCCCTGTCGATCAACAGCTACACAATATCTGACACATTTTCCTTCGCTGATGAGATTCGCAATCTGAGCCTCAACGAATCTGACATCCTAGTATCTTATGATGTCTCTTCGCTATTTACGAACGTCCCACTACAAGAAACCATCGAGATCCTTGCTGATAGAGCTTTTGTTGACAACTGGTTTAACAAAACACACCATCTAAACATCAGCAAAGCTGATCTAATTGAACTGTTGTCAGTAGCAACAAAGGACCAGCTATTTCAATTTAACGGTCAACTCTACCAACAAATTGATGGAGTAGCGATGGGCTCTCCCTTGGGTCCCCTAATGGCCAATACTTTTCTTTGTTCTATCGAGGAAAAGCTACAAAACGAGAACAAGTTGCCAGACTTCTACAGACGCTACGTGGATGATACACTAGCCACAATGAAAGACATACCAACCGCAGAAGCCTTTCTGAAGACTTTGAACAACTGTCATCCATCCATATCCTTCACCATGGAGATCGCATCTAACGGTAAGCTACCATTTGTCGGCATTGAAATATGCAAGAAGGGCTGCAAGCTGGTAACAAGTGTTTACCGTAAACCCACAAACACTGGTCTCCTCTTACACCACCAAAGTCATGTCGACAACCGCTATAAAAGATCTTTAGTTAAAACCATGTTAAACCGTGCTTACCGCTTGTCCTCAACATGGGAACTATTCTCAACAGAATGCGAACGCCTTAAACTGATCTTTTCTAACCTCAAGTACTCAGATTCTCTTGTCAACTCCACCATCACCCGTTTCGTTAATTCAGTGATGTCACCAGACACAAGATCGACGCCTCCAACAGAGAATATCTACCGCATTGTCCTGCCTTTTAAAGACCAGAAATCAGCGGACATAGTAAAGAAACATCTCTCGGACTTGAGTAATAAACTTGATCACAAACTACAGCCGGTGTTCAGAAGCCGTAAAATTGGCGATGATCTCAAAGTACAAGAGCCAAAACCACCTTTGATCAATCAACAGTGCGTTGTTTATAACTATATATGTGATCTGTGTGATGCAGAATACGTCGGTTACACTAGCCGTCATCTTTACAAGCGCATTGAGGAACACCGATTTACCGCCATCGGAAAACACCTTCAAAATGAACACCGAGTTGATACAGTTGGTGACCTGACTAACAACTTTAAGATCCTAAAGAAATGTCAGGGAAAGTTCGATTGCTTGATCCACGAAATGTTGTGGATTCGTAAGAAGAAACCGAGCCTTAACACACAGTCAGACTCCATTCGCGCAAAAGTATTTGTTTAGGCTTTGAACAGACACTGAACTCATTACCAGTGTTTGACACCTCATTGGAATGAACATGAACATTGAACAGCTATCTTAATCTTAATTTATTCAATTTCGCACCTCTACCATTGGTATAAATTAATTTACTTTTCGCACAAATATTTTTTAACTTGAAAATGGTGCCAGGATGACACCGAAACGTCGTTGCTCAGTTTTTTCGCTAATCTTTATCGTTAACTGTATTTCCAAATTTAATCTTATGTACCGGTATTCTTAGAAATGAGATTCTCTACTGATACTTTTGTCCACACCTTTTAGACATTAGATCTTTTAAGAAATGGTAAGGGTGCAGCGTGCAACTATTGAGTTATGGATGCACGAGGGAGGCTGATTAGCACGAACGAAGCGTAAGAGTCGCACGAGTCGAGGCGATCGTGAGACTCTAACTTCTTGAGTGCTTAGCAAACCTCCCAAGTGCATCCATAACTCGATAGTTACACGCTGCACGCTTACCATTTCTTTTATAAGATTGACACTTTTTAAAAACATTTTTTATTGAATCTCGCCCTGCTTTTTCTTAATACACGAAGTCAAAAGCACATTTAACTGCGCGAAAATGTTCAGTCAAAATCTGACAAAGCGGCACAACAAAATTTTCTTGGATTGCGGTGAATCAGTTGACGTTTTCTCGATCTCGGACAAACAAACAACTTCAAACTGCTCAGTTAACCTAACTATCAAGCCAACAACAAACAAATTATTGTCGGTAAAAACGTTTCTCAAAAGTTAGTAAATACAGAAAAACCCTTTCTCTCTTCTTCTCACACTTCGATTTATTTATTTATTTATTTTGTTTAATAATTTTAATTTACAAAACACAGTTCTACAATACTTACTTACGTTGCTTACAATACGGGTTACTTATGCTGCCAATACAACACTCAATACAGTTCCTTACAGAAAATACAATTACTTGCAATAAGGGCAACTTACACTGCTAACAATATAATACTCTACTTAGATTACTTGCTGTACATACAGTTACTTACAATACGTTATATTGTATATTTACTTTGAGGAGGGAGGAGTACTTCTCACTAAAACATTTAATTAAGACAAATTTTCAAGATTGTATTTAATGTGTAGCTTACTGATAAAATCCTGAATGGAGATGGCCAGGGTATTTAACTTGCTTGAATAAATATAATGGCGCATAAATAAAGTAGTGTAGTTGAATTCCCGTATTATGCTATGTCGTGGGAGCTTGCAGTAATACCGAACAAGGTCTCCTCTGTGGTAGGAGAAATTTGGCACGCATTCACTTGGTTGAACCAGTTCAAGACGTTTTGGGTAAACAATTTGGTAAACATACATTCGATAAAAGAGTGCTCAATTGAATCTTTATCTCCGCAGTATAGACACTCCTCGTCCGCCTTAATACCAAATCTAAATAATTCTTTCTTAGTTACTATCGTTCTATGGATTAATTTAAATTGAAACTCTTTGAGTTTAGTTTCCTTACAAATGTTTTTTAGTGATTTAAAGATCTTAGTCCACACGTCCTTTTTTAAAGAGAGTTTTTCGCTCCAACGTTTAGGGCCCGTTTGATCTTCGGTGTGAATCTTGACGTTAAGCAAATTATAGAAGTCCTTTGACTTAGCCTTGTACAGATTAATTTGTGTCGATTCGTTGAGGGAAAAGATATTATTATTTCCGGTAAAAAATGATTTGTTGATGATGTCGGAGCACTTGGCTAGAGACCTTAAGCGTTAACACTGTAAAATAATACTGTAAAAAATTGGATTCACAGGAATATTTATCACGCAACTCGTGGAATGTTAAAAAATTGCCACTTTCATTTAATAGGTCATTAATCGATAGAATACCCTTTTTAAACCATTCACTAAGGAAGATGGGTTTCCCGCCCACCAATATATCTTTGTTATTAAACAGTACTAACTCCTGCTTTTGATAATACGAGTAAAGAGTTTTTAATTCATTGAAGAAGTCTAGTATCTTCTTATAGAAGGGCGGGAGGTCTTTAAAATAATTTGTGTCGTAGTTGCACCTTAGTAGAAAGTTTAACCCTCCCTTTCTTTTGAAATAGTGCTCTGGAATAATACACCAATTACTATTGTCCGAAGTCCGCAACAGTCTTGGGATCCAGGCGAGTTTTAGGACTTTTAACATAATATCAAAATCGGTAATGCGTATTCCACCGTTGTCTGGATCTTGGTAAAGGCCTGATCTTTTTATTTCATCTTTTTTGTTTTTCCAGAGGAACTTAAAAGATTTTTGTTCTTACAATTTCCACAATTCGTTTGGGAACATCCAGATTAGAGGTCGAATAAATAAGTTGCGATATACCCAAGGTTTTAATTAACATGGCTCTTCCAAATATCGTCAAATCCCGTGAACTCCACATATCCAGCTTAGTTTGCAACTTTTGGATCTTTTTGTCCAAGTTGAGCTCGTTGTTCTCCTTAATATTATACGAAAAACATATCCCCAATATCTTAACGGAGCTGTGGGACCATGTTAAATCCAGAGGCTTATTTCTATTACTTTTCCATTTCCCCAACCAAAGCGCCTACGTTTTCTTTACATTTAGGGACAGACGAGCAATTCGTTCGAAATCCCCAACAATTTTCAAGGCCATTTCTAAAGATTCTCTGTCCGCATTGAATAGAGTTGTATCATCAGCGAATTGGGACAGCTTGACTTCCTTACCGAAGACTTTGATTCCTCTCACGTTGGAATCCTGACGTATCTTATTTGAGAGTACCTCCGCAGAAAGAATAAACAAATAAGGGGAGAGTGGGCAACCTTGTCGAACTCCTTTTGATGGTTTAAACCAACTGGTTGTAAAACCATTGTTTTGTACCGCACTTTCTGTGTTCGTGTAGAATATCTTAATCCAGCGCTTGATGTCACTACCAAAATTAAAATGGTCTAGTGTTTTCATTATAAAGGGCCATCAATCGAATCAAAAGCTTTACGGAAGTCTAGGGACGTTAGAATGCCAGGTAAGTTTTGTACACTCGTATATTCCATTATGTCACTTATAAGTCGGATATTTTCCCCAATGTATCTCCCTTTTACGAAGCCTGTTTGGTCAGAGTGGATCAGGTTTGGTAGTGTCGGTTCAATGCGTTTGGCTATTGCTTTTGACGCTATTTTAAGATCAGCATTAAGCAAAGTAATCGGTCTCCAGTTTGAAAGATCTAGGAGTGACCCGTCTTCTTTCGTAACTAAAGTAATTATTCCCCTTGGTTGTGAAATGGAGGGTTCACCTTTCTCGTGCGCTTCGTTGAAACTTGCTATTAATGTTCCTAACCCATAACCCTTACTATAATTATATATAAACAAACAACACAACCAGAACATTTGTGGGGAAAAGAGGTAAGGGATGAAGCACTCCAATGAAGAATTCTAGGTCACTTTTCGTAGGGGTGATAATCCCCCGGGGTACTCAGTACGAGGTGGTAATCCTCAAGAGGGGGTGATAATCCCCCAAGGGTACTGAGTGAGAGATGATCATGCTCTCTAGGGGGTGATAATCCCCCAGCATACTCAGAAAGGTGATAATCCTCTTTAGGGGGTAATAATCCCCCAGGGTATGGAGAGTTGATAATCCTCTCTAGGGGTCGAATCCCCCGGGTTAAGGAATAATAAGAGTCTATGGGGTAAAGGGTGACCTCTATGGGAGCACTTCATCCCCAGCAAATACACAAAAGGTGTATTCCCCACAGACGATGAAAACAGTACATTCATGTACATGTTACAAATAAAATCAAATCTCAAAACTTTGTTGCTCAGAAATATATGCAGCTACTTCAACCCTTTGAGCACCAATGGGACCAACATCTAATGTCTCCTCACATACACGATGGGAGTGAATCTCATAACTTGTGGGTAGAAATGAGTAGGTAAAATTAAAATAAAATAAAAATAAAAATGCTGGAGGCAAGAGAGGAGAAAATGCGTGTTGATATTGGGGCACAAAGGGCTTAAGTACAGTGTAAATACTACTATTTTGTTTTAAAATTCTCCCATTAAGGTGGCTCCCTATAGTTTTACGATCGCACGGGCGCCGAGGACGAAAACTCAAGTAATCTGCGCGCGCTCGAAGGAAAACTTCACTGTTTTTCGATTTTTATTACGTCAACATGAGCACAACAAGCAAAACTGACAGTGAATTTTCTTGCGTTTCCTTCGGTGAAATTCCGTAAAACTTGCCAGATTGGTAGTAAATGTTTTACTTTTGCCGGAGCTCGTTTTTCAGGGAAATCTATATGACCAGTTTTCTCGCAGCGATAAAAGACGTAAATTTGCAAAAATCGAAAAACCTGCATTTACAAACCCTACGTTTTTCGCCTTTAAAATTCGTATCCCGAAGGAAGCGATATGCTGTGAAAATGTGGGAAGATTTCACCGAAGGAAATTCAAGAAAATCGCAAGTAAAGCCATAAAAAAGCAAAAAACATATCTGTTTGGGCATTTATAATTCAAGACTAAAACCAATCATTTTAACAGAGCTAATAGTAAAACACTATTTAATCATTGCTTATTACATGTAATTAGTTTGAGAGGACTGGGTGTAAAAACGAAGGCAAAAAACGGCATTCAAAACATAACACTTGCGCGCGCAACGCCATAAATGATTACCCTATGGAGCCACCTGAAGGACTTTGTAACTGACTGGGCTAAAGATGTGTTTTACTAGCGAGGGTTTTTGAAACGTCAGATAAAATAGAATGGGGAACTCTTACGTACCGCTCGTAACAGTCTGATGACCACCTACCCATTGTTTTAATTAGCCATGCGGGGAGCCCTGCTGATGCTGCTGTTGTGGCAGCCCCAATTCTGTAACTATGCCCAGCGTAATGGGAAGAATTGAAACCTGACCGGGACAATAGGGCCCTCGTTTCTGACACTAGGGCTGTTTTAGTCAGGGGTGTGCCCGAGGAGTATATGAACAAAGGCCCGGAGGCGGTGTCTCTTGCCTGCAGGTATTTTTGCATGGCCAAAATTGGACAGAGGGGTAGGCCAGTTTTCCCTATAGTGATGGTGTGGCCAGAGTGGAATGGGTCTGTTTTGGGGGCTTTGATGCTCAATTTCATAAAGTCAGGATTGCCCTGGTGAGAGAAGAACCGAACATCCCTTGGGGCAAGGTGAATCTCAGGTGAAAATTTTGAGTTGCATGTGAGTTCACCCAATCTCAGAAAACCAAAAAAGGCTAATGTCATAGCAGCCCAGACCATGAATGAATCAAAATGTTTGGTGTAGGGAACTGCTAAGAGAGCATAAAAAAGGTGCAGGTGGTGGATAGTTATAGGGAGTCGTACCCTAGTATGATCCCCTTGAGAGCGTTTGAACTCCCCGGCAAACCAATTGAAGGCGCACAAATTTTTTCAGATCAAGCTCATAACCCATACGGATATGAAGGTGACGAACAGCCGCAAGGTAGCATTTTATCGAGGAATGTTTTATAGATTGAGCTAAATATGCAACACATTTCATTAATAATTCTTCATTGGCTGGAAACATTGGTAGATTTGTTGCCCTGTATAACTGGCAGAAATCCAAGAACTGCTTTTCCCCTGTAGGTCCGATTGGTGGAGGCCGCGATTGATAGTCCAAGGTACCGCTGAATGTCAGCATTCAGATTTGTAAAAGTTCCTGTAGACCGGGCACGGACTTGGGTCTGCATATGGAGCCAGCATACGAAATCGTTTGAACTGAAAGCGAGAATGGGAGTCGGCGATTTCATTTATTTTGCCTGCGATGTGTTGAACTTGGATGTAGATATTGTATTTGAGAGTTAGAAAGGTCCAGTGACGAACTAAATCCATGACCCTTGGTATACGAGACCGTTTGGAGTTGAAAATGCTAACTACTGACTCATTGTCGCAATAAAAAAGGATTCGCTTGTTGGAAAAATGTTCACCCCACAAATGGCACGCAACAACTAGTGCAAATAATTCTGGCCAGGCAATGCTAATACCTGGCTCTCCCAATTTTTGGTGGGGCTCCCAGGGGCCAGAAAACCACTTGGATTTGAATATTCCCCCATAACCAAGTGCACCTGATGCATCTGTGTGCAGCTCTAGGGTCTCCAAGTCAAACCAAGCAGTTGCCAGGAAAAAACTGGCCCCATTCCAGCTAGCAATAAATTTCTGCCACATGGTGAGATCTTTGAAAAAACCCGAATTGAGCTTGACGTGTTGGTGGGGTTGCTTGACATTATGCGTCAATTCGATCATCCGCTGTAGGAAGGGTCTTCCCGGGGGAACAACCTTGCAGGCAAAATTTAGAGTCCCGATGAGTGATTGTAGTTCTTTCAATGTACAGGACTTCCTGTGTTGAAAGGAACTGAGAGATTCCAGTATACGATTGACTTTGTCCGGAGGAAGTCGGGCCTCCATTCTATCGGAATCAAGTATAATACCCATGAATTCGATACCCTGAGTTGGGCCAGCAGTTTTGTCAGTTGCTATCGGGATGTTAAGACTCTTGAATGAGAGTAACATGCTGGTTAAACTCTCTTGACAAAATTTGACTATGAGGGGGCAAAGATGACGCAGCTTCGATAATGAGGAAATCGTTCCCGATATGACAAACAAATGAAATTGAGCACTTGTTCACTAGGATCCACTCAATGGCGTCCGAAAGCTGATTGAATATGTATGACGCACTCCTCAAGCCGAAAGGTAAAACTTTTTTATAGTAGAACTTGCCTTCCCAACAGATACGAAACAGTTCGTAATCTTTGGGTTTGAGAGGTATGAGCCGAAAGGCGGATTCGGTATCAGTCTTGGCAACGAGACATCCTTGCCCACGGCTTTGGATGCCTTTGATTGCATTGTCTATTGTAATGTATTGAAGGCTGTGGTCCTCCTTTGAAATGAAATGATTAATACTAGTTGCCCCTGACTTCGGGAATGACAAGTGAAAAATGGTTCTAAATTTGCTTGAGAGTTTTTTGGGTACCAAACCAATGGGAGAGACCTGAAAGTTGGTAAAGCGGGGGGGGGGGGGGGGGGGGGCTGTCATAAGGGCCAGCAATGCGAGGTTGGAAGTTACAATATCGGGTTGGGCCAATGCTGTGGGCAGGTTTTTGCAAAATCTGGGGACCCGGGGCCCAGTATAGCCAATGCATGCACCATACCTAAGATTATGGCATAACTGATTAACTAGTGTACGGTTGGGATGACCATCGAGAACTTTTTCTAACGAGTTAACATTTACTGGAGTGGGTAATGGATAATGTTTAACCTTAGTGCTTAGATTTACTAGATGTACTGGATTTGGTATCTGCTGTTGTGTCTGCTTCGTGGAGGGTTCGAGGGGGAGTTATAGTCCCGCCCAGGGTGGGAACCCCCGCACTTATTGCAGACGTGTCTAAATGCACATGGCTCTCTAAGACAGGATCCTGTCCTATTGAAATTAATACAGGTGCCTCTAGGTGCGGCCCCGGCAGAGACACTGACACGGGGTACTTTTGAAAAAAGAGGGTATTCCTCCCTCAAAACAGAAGGGGCCACGGTAAATATCATGAGCCACAGCTGCTGGTTGATCCTTGACCAGACAAGTGACTTGTCTAAGGAAGCCTTCTGACGGAATTTAAAATCGTGTATACACCATCCCAGGCCCTTATGAAACTGAGCTGCATACCTTGTAATGCTCATGTACTGCAAAAATTCCTGAGATCTTCAGGGGAATTTACGAATAAAGATACTCGTATAAGTACTGTATGCGGTAGTCCACTGTTCAATGTCAGTGATGGAGGCACTTGAGTAGGCCTTCTAGCTGACTTTGATGACAGAGTTTTCCGTTGTAAGGGTTAGGGGATCCCCATCGTCAAAGGCCGATAGATTTTTCGGTAACAATTTCGATAGTTCGAAGAACTCACCGGACTGGATTTCTTTGACGTAATTAGCTGGTACGTCCTGCAGTGGGTTACCGTACTCTTGGTCGTTTCCAACGAGAGGGTTTGGCATCCCTTGAATAATGGCGGGAGTTGTTTCGTTCTCCTGCGACTGAGCGTTGACTTGTACTCCAACCGCGTCATTCTTCATGGCCTCAACTGCGGCAAGGGCAACGCTGGTCGCGACGGCTTGCATGGTTTGGTTTACTGTCGCTGATTTGATTTGAGCGAGTTGGACGCTGTTAAAGTTAGCATCTTGACCATCTTGTCCTTGGCCGTTTGAGCCATCAACGGTCAGTGAGATCGCCTGACTTGGTTGCGTCTGTTTACGTTTTTTTGTCCCGCCGAAGGCCGGAGCGCTCTTTTGGGCTGCTCTCGTAGCTAACTGCTTTCGTGGAGCTTTTCCATCAGTTGATTTGCGAGTTGTTCGCTTTGTAAGAGACATTTCCACAAATAAAACAAATAAATTTTTGGAAAATTTTGGTTCTGCGAATGAGAAAGTGCAAGAACTGTGTTGTGCACGGCTGAGCATGTGATTATACAGTGCAAGATTTCA
Organism: Orbicella franksi; assembly: GCF_964199315.1. Taxonomy (NCBI): domain Eukaryota; kingdom Metazoa; phylum Cnidaria; class Anthozoa; order Scleractinia; family Merulinidae; genus Orbicella; species Orbicella franksi. The sequence continues at coordinate 20,106,860 of NC_138153.1, forward strand.
CGTGCATGGTAGATGCTGATTGGCTGAGCGGGATCATCTGACATGAGTAACTCATATGTGGGAAGTGATCCGTGACCAGAATTGACCTGATTTATTCTCTCTCCTGGGGTGTATGGTTAGACATTAACTGTAATTAAATTTTGGTATAAATTGGCTTTAAATCGTTTCCTAAAAGATAAAAAAATAGGTATAAAATTCAACGGTAAATCCATCTTCCACCGGAGCTTTACCATTCTGAAAGGTTTCTAGTATCTTTTTGCATTCTTCGCACGTAAGTGGACCCTCCAAGGTTCCTTGCACGTCCTCTGAAAGCTTAGGCGATTCAAAATTTTCAGTGAATGTGTCAGAAAAGGTTTCAGAAGTTTCAGAAAAGGTTAAATCCGAGGTATATAGGTTTCTATAATAATCTTCAATTTGCTCTAGAATCAGTGTCTCGTTGCGCGTAATAGAGTCATCTTGTAATCGAAGTTCACTGATAGTTTTTTTGTTGTAATTACTTTTTTCAAGATTGAAAAAATACTTTGTTGGGCGTTCAACAATTTCTATCCAGCGGCATTATGCTCTAAACATTGCCTGTTTTCCTTTTTCTTCGTAAATTGACTTAAGTTCCGTCTTCAGTCCGTCATACTTCCGTAGTACTCCACCGATGCAAGGAGAAGAAAAATTATCGCAGATAATAACATCAAGTTGGTCTATTCTACGTCTTTATTAAATCCATTTTGAAATCACTGGTTATCCTTGCAATCTGATTGGCTCTCAGTGGTGCGATTTATTCACGAATCGCACTATTTTTTGCTCTAAATCGCATCTTTTTCTCAGCCAATGAGAATGGGCCAGTAAAACAAAACAACCAATCAGATTTCAAGATTAGTTTAAAGTAATCAATAAAATTTCAGGAAAATGAAAGGCAAAAAGCCACTGTGTGGAGAATTTTGCAAATACTATTGCCAAAACTTTGTTGTTATTGTAGCTTTATTCCAAAAAAATTGACGAATTTAATTAATTACAGTTTCTGAATGACGATTATGAGCTCCTTTAGGCTGATGACCTACTTTAATGGAAGTTCCCAACTTTCAGTGTCCATTTTGACGAATATTTTGGCGATTTTTCTTCAACATCTGCTCAAGATCCGTATGATACTGAGTCCAGTAAAACATAAACAAATGAAAACCACACAACAACAAATTCAGAGTCATCTCAAGAAGGTAGATATTTCCAGGTTTCCGGTAGTTTCAAACGAAGCAACAGAACAGCTCAACTCTGTTGCTGTGAATAAACATAGTCAAAATACGCCACACTGCACAAAATAGTGAATGAACGAACGTCTTACGAAGCCGGTGCCAGTCCCGCCATCTTGGAAATATCTTAAAACAAATGGCGCTGCAAGAACTTGACAAGGTCCTGAGTGTTGAGTCCTACACCGAGGTTACAAAAAGAAACGGAGATGATAACGAGCTGGACCCCTTAAAATCATGCCATTGAACGGTATTTAAAAGAAAAAAAAACGTACTATCCACTGGGCATCGTGCACTCGAGGGAGTTTCACAACTCAAAAGAAATCGATCGCAGGATTACACAGGATACGCACCTTCAAATTCCTTCTCCAAAGACAATGAAAAGTCTCAGCCTCAACCACAGAAGAAAGGTAGGCCTTCCATAATTGATTCAGGCGACGAGAATTGCACTTTTATACCTGAAGTAGACTATTTTCGACTTCAGATCAGAACTGCTTGTTTCTTTGTCATGCTCGAATGAGTTTTCGTCATATGACATCGTTTTGCATACTAAGGCGTTTCCGGTTCCGCTTTTCTTAACAAACCGGCTACTGGAACAATACACCAAAAATCTAAAATTTAAGGCGAATTGTGCGATTTCAAAATGGATCTAATAAAGTGGCAATTGAACTTCGTGTCGTGCAATTTTGGTCTGAAATCATACTTGTGATTTCAAATCGAACTCGCGCTGCGCGCTCGTTCGATTTTGAAATCACGCGTATGATTTCAGACCAAATTGCGCTCCACTCAGTTCAATTACCATTATTAATTCCTGTTCTCGGTTGCTAATACATGTTGCTTTACTTTTGGAAAAGGAAATAGTCGCAGATTTTCATTAACTCCCAAAAGAGCCTCTTATCCGTCACGTGGCTATAATAACTGCACGCGTGTGCGTATGTATCACGAACCTTACTCACATACTGCATGTCATTCAATAGGGTGTTGTTAAATTTCCAGAGTCCTGGTCCCCGAGGAGGTTTGTTGGGCCAAGATAGCGAAATATAAATTGCGTTATGGTCAGGTGCGATAGCATGGTAAATTTCCTTAATTCTTTACATCCCCAGAGAGACTTCACACCTTTTGTTAGCCCATCATCTCCTGATTGATAATGTCCAGTCAGTTTAAATGTCCGTGGTAACACGTCTACGTCAACATGTCTACGTTTTTTGAAAATTAAGGTATCAAATTCACAGTTATCAGTATTGTTTGACAAGCTAATATGCAAAAATGATTTGCAGAAGGAAAGATCTGTGGGACGATTCTGATGTGTGGTTTGAATTTTTCATACAGGTGGACCATAGCAGGGAATATGCTCTCATCACCGAGTTCAGTGTTATCAAATCATTGATCTCTCCCACTGTAATGAAGCCTGAAGACCCAGACGACAACGAAACACCAATCCCAAATTTATCATGGCTTAACATCGCTCACTGCAAATGCAACTGCTGCTTTCCTAAAAAGGGACATGTACTGGTAAACAAAGACGACGGCAATATTTACAGCAGTACACTGGCCAGTTGTAGTGGAAATGCCAATGATTCTATCGTGGACGATTCCAGCCAGGAAGATATGGTTTTATATATGCCGAAAGATTTCAATTGCAAGGGAGCACATTTTATGACGTCTTTCAGTTTGCCCTCAAAAAGTGTCAACAGAAACGGGCTATTAGGAGGAAATCGCTTGCAAGTTACAGGCCCAACCCGTCAATATCAAGGACGAGAACGCGATTGATGCTCAGGCATATCTGGACGATAGATGGCAATCCCTGGGCTACATCCCAAAGGAAAAGGTCCCCGAAGTTACTAGAGCAATGCTGGCCAAAGAAGTGCAGGAAGTGAAATTGGAGCACGTTTTCAGAATTTTTGTTGGTGATTTCCATCAGCACAAATACATTGGCCATATTGTTGTAATAAAGAGGAGGCGTTGGGAACCTGATGAAAAAAACTACCAATATAGTGACTATAGCCTGCACCCTTAGTTACATTAGAAATCTAGCCCCAGTTTTTAAAAGGAAAGTTCCAATATGGGATAAGTCAATGGTATATTTTGCGTTCTAATGACATAAGGAACTTTACACTTTCAATTGTAATGTCCTTGATTTCAATGGCCGGTTTGTTGTGATCTTCAGTCCACGTTTTGCATGCATTATTCATGGAAAGTTGAATCAAATCCTGTGCTGTGATTGGCTACGTAAGCAGGCAAGATGGTGCTATCTTGCCCGCTCGTGACTACCCACTGTACTGTGTCTAACAAGAAAAATTTCTGTGAAAAACCACATAATAAATCCTTAGATGGATATTGGCCTAGTTCGTTTTTGCAGTTTGGTGGACCTCGACACTGTCTCGGTCCAGAAACACGCCAAAAAAAAGAGCTTGGCCATATCCAGTCATCTTGACTGAACAAGCTTGGTCAAAAATCCATATGTGCTAATACACATCCCCAAACCTTACCTTGATTGTTACTACAGCACTCTGACAGTCTGAAGCATCCAGCCTTGTAAATCTTGTTGATTAAGCCATCTTTGCAACTTTGAAATTTATGCATGATGGAACACCGGATACCTTCTCATGAATTAAATTTTGTAACAGTGACATACGCCAACGTTACATTGTATTAAAGATTATTTTTTTTGTTTCATTTGTATTAGTGAGCATGCATGTGAATACTTTCTAGGAAAGATGCAGAGAAAAGTAACATTGTTGTAAATATGCACAGACGCTACTGGAGATGTAAAACGGGAATATTGTGGGGACAAATTCCAATTTTAAAAGATTTATAATTGAATGGGTGCGTGGAAAAAGACCCCAAGTGACATCTGATAGACTGCAAGATTCTCCTAGAAAGTTGCTTTTCATTTCCTTCTATGAAAAAAGGAGAATTTGAAATGAGATCAAGGGTCACTTAGGGCTTTTTTCCATGCGCCCCTTCAATTGATAGTTGACAGACTTCAGTAAACGGAATTTAATAAATATTATGTTTGAAGCGTTCATAAGATGGAAACAAACCTTTTTCCTAAATGTTCTAAATTCACAATAGTCCAGATTTATTACTTAAAGATCAGGAATTAATATACATGTAGGGGTCAATCATGTTGAACACCTAACAAGTGTCACATATAAAATTTGACTAAAGCTGTGGTTCTACAATGAAGCAAGTAAACAAACCGTCTATATCAGTCCTTGTTAGCTTCCACGGAAATTTGAATATTATAGACTTGCCCAAAAATGACTTAAGCTAAGTTTCTCTTAGTTTCAGCATCGCAAGCATGGACCTCATGAACACACCATCAAGAACAAGATCAAAGCGTGTGTATGATCACTCCATCAGTAGTTCCCCGAAAAATGGTGAAAAGAAGTGCCCAGTAAAACGTTCGACAAAGAGAAAATTTAATTTTCATGCACTCGCATATGAAGTAAGTGTTCTCACTTATTAAGCCTCAGGTTTGCAATAAATTAGTGTGTTTATAACATAATTACGACATGGACAAAATGACAAAGAAAGAGTTTTTTTATAGTGTCTTGCTGTGTGCATCAAAAGAAGCTACAGATTTATTTTGTGTCCTTGCATTGCAAGTGCAGGTAATAACAACCAACTGCCTTGCAAATCAACTTTTGAGTGGTCTTATTTATCCTGAGAAACATCTGAATATTAGTGCTAAATAGTCAAAATTCTATCTTATTGCAGCAATGGAAGACATTTAAAGGATGGAGTATTGTGAAGTGTGTAAACAGTACCCAGTCCATTTGGTGTAAAATTGTTCTCAGATATTTATTTGTGGACATTATCGGCTCTGAGAAGCGAATAATTTTCTGAGAGTGTAGCTCAAGGAAAACTGTGTACTATGAGGAACAGACAATGTCCAAGTACAATTATCTGAACAATTTTCACCCCAAATGAAGGCTATCACGTTTATAATCCTTCAAATATTTTTTTGTAACATGTGCAGTTTTGAAAATTAGGGAATATCACTTTGGTATTTCCCAGTTTTAACTGCGGCATATTAAGTCATGTAATGCATTTAAACCAATCACATGCATGTGCAAAATATTTGACAGATTATAATGAATAATATATCAGCTTTTACTTCACAGCAAAATGCTGGTAAATCGTCATCTAACAGGACCTCAAGGCAGTTAAGAACTTCACGTCAAGTAAAAAAAGGTTCAAGACTGCTGAAAAAATGGAGTTCTGAAGAGGACCGAGCACTTGTGCAGTTTATTGGGATCTACTCGGATCTCAATCCATCCGACAGTGACTGGCCAGCTATGTGTGCAGATAGTTCGTTCTGCTTAGAAGCTGCTCCATATGTCAGTAAAACCTGTCAAACGCCTCACCTTTGAAGTGGTATGGTACACTTTAATCAATATGTTAATGCTAAAAGTAACAGAAAGTCAATTATCTAGTGATCATGTATAGGATAGTAAAATACAATTTAATAAAGTTATCCAGTATACATGGAATATTGTCTCATGTTTTATTGAATGATAGTGACCATTGTTCTTTAAAATATAAGGGTTGCTGCACCTTGAGCTTTTTTTTTATGAAAATTCCTTGGAGTAGAAGATATTTTCTAGAAAAATACAATAGGCCCTTTACAGCTGGGGTCACGTGACCAAAATTGTTATATTATATATTATGGGCAATAAGTTAAGGAATGCCAGAAATGGAAAGAGCATATCCAAAATACCAAAATGACCAAGTTTGAGGCCCCTGTCATTAAAATCTAAACCATCTTAAAATTTCATTCTTTAATGCCAGGGGCCTCAAACTTGGCCATTTGGATATTTTCGACATGCTTTTTCCATTTCTGGCATTCTTAAAGTTGCAGCCCATACTTTTATGAGAAGTAGGTCACATGATTGCTTAGCTGCAAAGGGCCTATTTGAATTACACGCTTTATTGTAGAAATAGCCTGTAAATCATAACTATTATCTGCTTTCAGCATTTTCCATTCGTTCAAGAGTCATCACCTACTTGGCAAAAGAGTCAAGTTCACTAAATAATGCAGAGGAAAATTTCCAATTAGATGTAGATGCTTATTCAATGGAGGAGTCCTCAAAACAGCCTGATGGACATTCAAGTCCCTCTTTGGAGCTTTATGATTCTTCAAGTACATTGGATCCTGAGCCAAGCGGACAACATGATAATCGATTCAACATACCTGGCCTTGATCCAAAGGAAAATGTTGTTATCATTCAAATGCACCGGAACTTGATCCTAAAGGGCAAAATCAGGATGATTCAAACCTGGAAGCAGATGGAGTTGAGGAGATCATGATAAATCAGCTACTCGAGATAGCTGACAAAGCATTCTGCAAACTCGCCATCAAAAACGGCAGCAGTTCCAATCCAGGAGACTTTGCAAGCAATTCAGTAATGGCAATGAAAAGACTACAGGCAGCTGAAAAGAATAATTTACTTTACAAGTTTGCAGAATGCATTGCCAAAAGAAGGCCAGGAAGCCAAGAATACCTCATGCAACTTGACAAAATGCCATTTGGGCCGATTGAATACCAACTGGAGTTTTTCACATGTACCAACAGTGATCAGGTATTGTGTGATTGTAACTTTGAAAGATTTCAATAATTACCAAGTCAAATGTTATGTATAATGATGCATAATTAGTAGGGGCCCTGAGTGAAGGTGTCTCAGTAGACAAAAACGATTGCGGGAAAAACAAAGCAAGGGTCATAGGAGAAGGTTCCCTTGGTCGACTGTTTCCCTATCACTACATAAGGGTTTGCCTTATAGCTATTGGCAAGTAAAAATATAATTTACAGAGTCTTATACCAGTAATTTAAAGTATATAAAAACTTCTTTGGTAGATCACTGTAATGTAAGCAATACAACTCTTACAGGTTGATATAACTTTGGACAGCTGGACGATGCAGAATTGCCTCCATTTTCCAAGATCTTAGTGGAACACCCTCACCAAAAAAACTATATAGTTTTATTATGAGTTCATATTTTATGACTATGTTCATAATATTGTGTTACAATTAGATCAAAATGCCCAATGACTTCCAGGAGTGGTATGCTACCATGTATTCACAGGTTGAAAGTCGGTTTGGACAATTGTTCAGAGGTCCAATGTGCAGTGGTTGTGAACGAGATGACATTAAAAATCCCCTTGTGGTAAGCAAGAAAAAGTAACCAAAGATACATGTATATTAAGAGCTTAAAGAATGTTTACCCAAATCTTTTAAAGTAAAAATAGAAAAATGACACTGTGTTGTTACAGTGAGTCTTGCATGCTATAATTTATCTATTATATGACATATTCCATTTAAAAGCAATCTCCTCAGTCATTGTTTCTGTAAGACTGATGACAGATGATTTGCATATGACACGTTCAATTTCTCTTTTCGACTCTGCCTCTTCTAAAATTTGTTCTTCTTGTTGCTGGTCTGTAGACGAACCCTCTGATACACCATTACCACCTCTAAATTCCAAGAAATTCTCATCACTGTCATTAATTTTGATGTTTCCATGCATTTGCGATCGTTTTGTTGTAAATCTTACCGCAGATTGTGAGAGTTAATTTTACAAAACAAACTGTAAGCTTAAATATAACATATAGATTTAGACCAGCCTAAAAGCGTAGCTCCTGGGCCGGGTTGTTCAGAACCCAATTAAGTTCACCCAGGAAAAGGTAGACTTTTTATTTGAGGTTTATAACTTTGCGGTGAGGTTTTCTGTAAATTGTTTGGCCTTCTGTTTCATATACACAAAACAAAGCAGCAAAGAACATTTGTATAGAAAAAAAGTTACAATTTGGTTAACTTTTAATCCTGGGTTAGCGTTAACCAGCTTCCAAACAATCCTGCCCTGTTTTCAACAAGTTAACCTGAAATGAGCCCACGATCCAATCGAAAACCAGCACTTGGTCAGCGGTCAACAAACACGTGACCCCGACGAGCTGTAAACTTGAGCCCGCAATATGGTCACGTGATACTGGTCAGCAGATACCTTGTTTTGACAGGTGTCAATTGATCATAACATGGATGTCCAATATCAAAGAGGTACATGGTAAACCAAGGCTGCATGTCTCTGTCAACCCATTATTTGGAGTATGGCTGCCAGTTGCGCGACTCCGACAACTCCATCGTCACCATCGCCGTCGTGCGTACTCGGCTACGAGCACTACCGCTAACCATGATAACCATGAGAAAATCAACTCTTGTATTTCCCTTTCTTTCCTATATGAGTATGGGGCTCTGCTTGGCGGCCCTTTGGGCTGCCGGAGCTTCGCTGTAAAGCTCGTGCATAAAATCTGCAATGCAACAAACATGGCGGCCAATTCGGGTGAAAGGGTTTTACACAAATAATGGGCCTTTTTATAACAGCCAGTGCATGGTTTGCTTTACAAAAGTTGTATTATGCAAAAAATCATGAAACACCTCTGACAAGTATTCTCAATTAAGATACAAACAGGCACCTTGTGTTGATTCCGGGACTGTTTGTAGAAACAAAATTTTCGGATTCAGACTGCAAGGAATTTTGCAACTGCTAGCGTCTATACTCCACTGATGTTGAGACAGGGTTTCCACTACAGGAACTTCAAGGACAATGAACATGGGTGTACGGAAGTTTGTTGCAGCACCAGTTAATGAAGAGGAGATAAGTCAATGACACAATTCGTAAAAAAACCGAGGCTTTAAACAGGTATCACGATAGCAGAATGAGCTGGCTTTCAGACACGACTAGAACAGTGTGAAGGGCGAGGCTACGCGTGCGTATAACTAGTGTAGCGCTGTCCGGTACTTGCGTGTGGATCTGCAGGGTGACGAACAGGTATTAGAGTCATTGCCTGTGGTGAGGGAGTCTAAAACTGGATCAGGAGAAGTGTCTTCGTAAGGCTCCTATTGTTAGGCAGGGTAGCAGGTGTCGATATTGCACTTGGTATGACGGGTGGAGATGGAGGGGAAGATACTGACTGCACTGGAAGAGCTTCGTTAAATGAGGAGTCAGTATCACTGTTGACTGCTGATGGTCGGAAGTCTCTTACTTTGGATGGGACCCTGTAGCAATCAGATGTCTTCATGCGGTAAGATGTGCTTCGAAGTTGACAGCCAACAAACTGTCTGATGTTGCAGAAAGAGCCGGTTACTTCTACTTCCAAATAGCGATCACGACCTCTTGTCTTGGATCGGAGAACAGGTAGACTAAATTACTGATGGTGATGTGATTAGCTGGCGGGGTCTCGTAATGGGGGACTTTGCCTTCTCGCTGTGGGTGTGGTTGGCGATACGTTGTTCATTCTGCTTAATGATGATGCTTTGGTCATGAAGTGGTATTTCATGGTTTGAGAATTGATCCCGCTGTGTCCACATCTCTTTAGAAGAAAGGCCGCGTGAGCGGATGCACGTGTTCAGGTTGGCTGTGGCTATTGCTAGTGTCAAAATGGACACGGGGCCTCCTAGGGAGTCATGTTGGAGTAACTCATTTTCGATCCCTTGAACAGCTCTCTCAGCCACAGGATTGTTGCTGTGGTTCTTGGCATGTCCGAGGTCTTTGGTGATTCTGTGATGCTTTAGTTGTTAAAATGCTGTGAGTGCCTGGAATCCTGGAGCAGCATCAGTGTATATGACGGCTGGTGGTCCGTCTAGTGGACGCATTTGGACACATAGGCGGATAATAGCGTCACATAGGGTGTGGTGTTGCTCATCCTCTAACAAAGCCGTGGCTGTGAAAGAAGTTACACATTCACATAGCACTAGTATGAACTGTCTCGATTGTTTGATGACGTCTGAGGCAAACGAAATGCCAATGGCCTCAGGTGGAAGGGAGGTTGACCTTTCTTTGAGTGCTTTCAGAGTTTGACGTAAGGCGGCACACTGGCGGCAAGCTTGAGTCACTTGGTCGATGGCTTTGTCTATATCTAGCGCATACAGATAGTGTTTTGTGACAGCCTTAAGTTGATTACTGGATGGGTGACTGAGCTGGATGTGTAACGCAGTTAAGAGTCTCTCTAGTACCCGCCGGGAAACAGCAATGAATTCACGGGTGGGAGTTAGAGACTCATTATGCTTAACAAAGAGTAAGCCATCCTTGGCAATGGTAGCGACAATGAGGTATCTTTTAACGTCCCCCATGTTGGTGAGCTTTTTCAAAGGACTTTTTCTTTGTTGTAGGCAGAGCGACTGATGAATGGGAGATGCCCATTGCCACTGAGTATGTCTTGGATTGATGTGCATCTGATAACAGAATATTGGGTGAGTCTTGTGAAGGTGCAGGCCTCACCCTCACATGGAGCTGCATTGTGACTGAAGAAATCTGAAAGTAGTATCGTAAAACCAGATACATGTCTTACAGAAGCCTGGTAACGGCTCACGGTAGACGGAAAGGTAGATACGGAGGGGCTTGCTAAGAACTCTCCTCTGCATACACCTGACCATATGCCTTCATACACCTGTATGAACTCTCCCCTGCATATGCCTCTGCATACCCCTTCACACGCCTGTACGCAGTTTGGCACTAAAACACCTGCCAGGTGTAACTTGTCACTACGGCTGACGTACAGAGTGGCATCTATTCCGGGTTTGCGAAGTGCTTCGTCTATTATGATCCACAGTTGATCACTCGGGATGGGGAGTAAGATGGTGTGAGCAGTGGAAAGGGCTGCCTGGGCCTTGTGGAATGACGCACGGAGGTTGTCTGTCCACTGAATGTTCTCCTTAGATTCACAGCCAGCGACAGTGTCGTCAATTTTTGCAAGGAGTGTAGAGCATCCTGGGATGACGCAGGAGAGCACCTTGAAAGCTCCGATAAATGACCTCATTCGGGTGACAGTGCCAGGTTCGGAGCGCAAGGCAAGAGCGGCGATGCGGTGCAGGCTGGCACTTTAAGTGCAGGAGTTTCAAACCCAGCCTAGTATCGTTGTGGACTGAGGGTTGAAGATCGTTTTGGATGCAGAAAGGCAAAGATCACAATTGTGCAGGAACTGTAGAACTCTCTTTTAGTTCAATAGGAGTTCATCCGGGGAGTTTCTGCCACAATACAGGTCGTCTGCCATTTTGGCTATGATTCGTTCCTTCAATAGGTCACCAACCACTCAGCTCATGAGTTCTTTGAGGGCCGTCTCGGAGCCTGGCATGTCCATGGCAGACCGTGCATATACTTGTATGCCTTGGAATGGTGTGGCTACTCCGCAGTATTTCATGGAGTTGCGTGAGAGAGCAATCTGGTAGAATGTGCTAGTCAAGTCTGTTGTGATGATGTGTTTCCACTGTGCAATAAGACATAATTTGGAGTCAACATCAGGCATAAGCGATGGCTGGGGCTTGCTGTAGCAACCAACATCGGCGAATGCGGTGACTAAGCAGTATCCGCCCCTGGGTTTCTTGATGAGCATACATACATGGAGCATGCACAGAGTCAGGAGGTGCTACTGCAATATCATTAGACTCTATGAAGGGGGTTCCCACTAGGATGTCTACATCAAGATTTTCAACGACAAGGTCTTCGAAGGTAAACGTATGGCCTTCTCGGGTAAAAGGGAAGCGTGTCTCACCAACAACGTGCAGGGGGATGAGCTATCTGCCTGGTGGATGGATTGGGAACTGGGTGTCACCTGGCCGCCAAGATGTTGGACGATGGTGTGACGAATCATGTTTCCTGTGGTGGCACTGTCGATGGTTACGCACACTGGGTGGTGTGCATAACATGTCCAAGTATGGTGACTGGCAAGTCTGTATGCGGAAGACACGGCTGCTTGGACTTGATCCAGTGTCATCAGTTTAACTGTCTGATTCATCTACACAGGGTCTGGTCTCAGGTTCTGAGGGATCATCAAAAAAGTCGGCAATTTGCCTGGCTTTGGCGATGTACTTGCGGTCCTGTTCTGGATGATACTAAATTCACTCACGAAATGGGCGTTATCAGGACAGCCGGCTTGTTTGTAGAGCAGGCTGGACCTGCCTGGACAATTGGGTCTAGTATGGAATTCTGCTGCAAGTAGGTTTACAATAGTTACTAACAGCAGAATCTTGATGTTGTCAGCTGTACGTATTTTGTCAAGCAAGGAGGTGAGGGCCTGAGATATTTCTGGTTTTATTGAGGCAAGAGTTTGTGACGTTAATTCTTTTCTGTACATTTGTTTTACAAGCTTAGGTAACTCAGGATGTATCAGTTTAAGCCAGGTCAGGACAATGAAATTCTCCAAGGTAGGAGTGAGTTCCTCTTCTTCAGTGGTCACTTCACCATGGTGGGACAGGCTATTGGAAAGGAGTAAGGTGTCCTCAACAAAGACCATGAGTCTTTAAAGGAGGTCCTCTGGGTGCTCGTCAGCTTCTAAATGCAAGTTAGTGAAATCCAGAAAGTGAGCTCCTGTGATTTGGAAGCCAAAATGTGCGCATATCATGTTCCAAACAGACTGGATAGAGCTCGAATTCTCCACTAAGGTATTCCAATATATTACTGGACAATAGTTAGCTATTTGCCCGAGCATAAGCTCCAGGAAATTAACTTTCTGCCGGGCTGTTCAGTGTTTGGAGAGAGGTACTGTTTGTCCATCGTTGGTGAGGCTGTGCAGGGGCTGCGTCTTAGTCTTCTTTCCCCATGTGGTGCTATCAGCGAAAAAATGGAGTGAAATTGCTGAAATCGTATTTCAACTGTGCTAAATTAGTGCCCACTTAGTTCTTTTCTCAGGAGTTTTATAGTAGCTGAATAAAAATTAAAAAAAAAGCATTTGAACAAAGCGATTAAACTAAACAAACACGGTCGCGGAGGTCGCTGTCATTAAATACGCAGAAATCCACGGTGCAAAAATACTGTTAACTTTAAAAACCTAAAATTCCCAAAGAAAGGTAACCAAATGAAAGAAACATGACAGGAAGTTCAATAACAATAAAGTTTCATTCTAGATGAGGCAAAAAAAACTATCTAAAACCAAAAAAATGTTCAAAATTTCGCAGACGTGCTTTGCTGCGTGACAGCATGTTCAAATTAATTCTTTACGCTAAAGTGAAAGCTTGAGCGTTTATCGGCTGTGGCTTTAGTAGTCGTTCAAGAATTAGAATTAAACTTCGAAGTAATACTGTGCATTACCACTTTTGTTTTCTTAACTCCAGGAAGCTGCTTTAAATCGGCGATCTGTATTCAAAACCCACTTGAAAGCGCAATGACTTTATTAACACAAGGTTGTATTTACCTTCAAAAGCATCCTTAATTTCCGTGTCAGAACTTTCTGGTCCCAAAACTATAGCTTTGACTCCTTTCTTGTTCAGGCTGCACACCTGGTCTTCCATAAACGAAATCAAAGGAAAAATAACAAGACAAACTGTCTCAACAACTTTCACCATGTTCAAAAAAGTCCAATACAAATGGCCTAATATGGAATGTTAAACTCTCTTCAGATCCAGTCGGTGATCGCGACGACTAACGTATCCTTCAACTACTACGTTGATTCACTCTGATTTCTCCGAAACCAAGCTTCTCGAACAAAACATCTTGTTTCAGCTTACCTGTGTTGTGTGTAGCTTGCGAAGACCCCCGGTGCAAAGCGTGTCACAAAGACCTTCCCTCGAAACATATGTTGCGACTCTATTTGCCGACGAATGAACACATGTGACCTCTAACTTTTAAAAAAGGCACTGTCGCGCGTCAGAAAAATCCACGAATGCCAAATATACTCACTGACAGTTGCTCAGTGAAGGACAAATTAACCTCCAGACAATCCTGGTACAGACTCGAGCCCGCCGAGTTATCCGCGGTTTAATTAATTATTATAGAGTTTGTTTTCTCCTCCACGCTCATGTAATGTTCACATTTACCGACCTACCGAAGCTGACGCTACGAACAGGAACCCTACACCTGTTTCTACAGTGAATATACCTTACATTAAGGGCACTTCTGAGACCATCTCATGGATCCTACAGCCCTACAACATTCGTGTAGCCCACAAACCTACAACTACGTTACGACACTTACTGACCAACGTGAAAGACAGAGACGAACCTACCAACAGACAGGGAGCAGTTTACAAGATCAAATGCTCCGACTGCCAGGCTTCCTACATTGGTGAGACTGACAGAAACCTTAACATGAGACTGACTGAACACAAACGAGCCGCAAGAAATGATGATGCTAACAATCACATTGCTGTACATCATCAACTGACACAACACAACATTGACTGGGACTCTGCTCAGTGCTTAACTTACAGTACAAACTATTTTCAACGACTGACTCTGGAAAGCTGGTACACTAACCTAGAACAAATGCCTCTTAACAGATGTCAACAACTACCGGCGCCTTACAAATGGCTTATCCATGACGGAAACGAAACCGACAAGCTGACTTCTAACAGACCGACTTAACAATACACGGACTAAAACCCGACCTATTTGACTAACAATAGATGGATCGAAACCCACCAATGACTGATGACAAACTTTACACGAGTCTTTCAGCCAATACCATCATGGCTATGCTGACCAATCACGTTCAACGAACCAGACTTATAACATCATCGACTGACAAACACTATTCACTTGACTCTGAAGATGACTTCCGCTCAGGTTGTCGAAACGTCAGTCACCAACAACAGTTCTTTTCAGAACTACAATCACCCGGACGATCACTCTATACGAACTACTGATTCTCCTGGGTTCAAACCATTTACTATGATAAACCTTTAGTGTCATCGGGGCTACCCAAGGCCGCACTTCCTTCTTCTTCAAGGTTATGCCAGCTATGGTACAAACTGCAAGAGAGGAGTTTCATGAAAGGTACCTTCGGGATCAGCTCCTTGAAGTACACAGCTTCTCTGTTATTTTGCGTGACAATCGTAAGCACAGCTATTTCTCTTCTTTGTAGAAGATATATTCTACAAATATAACATATTCAAAATGGATGCGTTCAAGGACTTTTAAAAATGGGCGCAAACGCCAGATACGAAAGCCAAAGAAGCCGCGGCGCAGACAAGCGCTTCAGCCACATTCACAAAACAGTTCCCAAATGCTGATAAAAACCAATTCCTGGCACAAATAAATATTGATGAAAGGCATGACATCACAGCAGAAATGTTTTTCAAAGCAGGGGAGGGGGCGCTTCGAAGCGTGTTTGGTTCGGAAAGGCAGTAAAATCTGCTCTTGGCGTGACAGGCATGGCAGGCTTTCCCTATCAATTGTCGCCAATGAAAACCAAAACACCACAGCCAATCCCAGCCGAAGATATCACAAAAGCGGCACCAAGCCTAAAAAAATATTCAACCGGAACATAAATATTTACGTGACCCCAGACACCTTCTTTATGACAAAATTCAGAGAAATCTTCCAACAAATAAAACTCAGGCACAACACTGCGGCTGAATCAAAGCCGTGGCTTGCTGGCCCGCACATGAAATATTGGCCGCAACAATTCAACTTTCCTGTTTTCTGTGCGAGACAAGGTTGTGGAATTTCTCGAGAGATCTTTGTTTCCATGGGCCTGGCACTGCTGCCGCAAGTAAGAGCTATTTATCAATTCCATGTGTATTTTACGGTCAGGCGAGTTTTGTACCAGCTTGGCAGCATTCAGAACATCAGCGGTTTGCCAGGTGACCCAACATTCAATAAATCCAACAATCATTATGAGGTAGCTTCATACAAAAGGATATGTGACGGGTTTGGAATAAATTCATTCAGTGATTTTCGCTTCACACATGGGAAAACCATGGCTTAGGAAGCGTATGCATTGGCGTTACAGGACACGGGTCAATGAAAACAGGAACTGCTTATCCAGGAGGGTTCTATAAATTCATTGATGAAGGCGGGGTGGCAAGCAAAGGAAATCTGCTCTCTTTCATTGAGCGCGATGCTGTGGCTGAGTATGACTGGTTCGCTCCAAAAACTGTCATCGGTTTGACGCAAATAGGCCTTTCATGCATCAATCAGTCAATCAAAGCCTTTTTTCACTGCATCTTGGGTGCGCAAGTCAATGTGCGCAGCAGTATCCTTGGAGAAGGAGGCCGAGCGAGAGAAGCCTAGAGCGAGTTTCTGGTTTTGACAGAAGACACGATCAGACAGCCAGACTTGTCACAGAGCGAGCAAAGATACCAGCTGGCTGTAGATCAAGTGAAGGTCAGACTCAACCTTGTGGTGTGCCCCGGGGTGTGGCTGATACCCGTGAGAACGATCATCAACACAGAAAGCATGGTTGGTTACAACAATAAGCTGAAACAGGCTGTCGCTGGAATGAAACTGGAGGTGAACAATGAGGTGAATCCTGGCACAAAAAAATCTGGGCTAAAAATGGTGGAAGGCAGCCCATCAAAAATCAACCGGTAAACAGCCATTCTTCTAACCCAATTCACAAAGCAGCAACTGCTGCGGCAATGCCGCAGCCACAATGGCTGAATAGGGACTTTCAGATACGCTACGGGTGAGGTGCTACTATGGCTACCTTGACCATGAGGGACTAGGCTGACAACAGTGTTTTACACGCCAAATTTAAATGATTAAGATTTTGCTGTATGACAACGGTATGTGCAGTCTCTACGTGTCTTTACAAAAATGACTACTTTCAAGGAAACCAGAGATCATTCTACTTTCATGCAAAATAGGCTTGATTAATGACAATGATTTCCTTCTCCTGCATCTGTCTTACACCTCCCAGAACTCAGATTTGCCTTTTAGAACTTGATAGAAGCGCCTGTAATTCCAACCACAAAACAAAATATAAACTCTGATATAAAAAAGCCCGATTTCAACACGGAAAGGCTGTTCATACAATGATTATGTGATAAGCCCGAAAATACAGAATTCTCGATTGTAATAAAATACATTTACAGAAATAAACAATTGTAGCTCAGATTAGAACATACGAAGCTTTCTTACAAACAGCTGTTCAGCCCGATATTAATATGACTGAATTGATCATCTTGCGGTAGGTGTTAAAATCATTCAAATTGTCTGTGCAAATGACACAGAAACAATGATTTTAGAACTGATTTTTATGATTGAGAACCTTATCTTCAAACTAGGCTGTTTAAACAGTGAAAAAACCGTTAAAATGAAAAGTAAACAGCAGGCTTATACTCAATTAGTGAAGAGTACGTGAAACCAAGCACTTTCCCGTAGTAGAAAGGAAGGCTACGGCGGGAGGGCCGTTCTGGTACGCGTGTCATGACGTCACCGAAAGTGATCTTCACTAACTGCCGCAGTACTAGAGCCTAGCCATACCATATTTTAAATTCCCTAATCAAAAAAGACTACGGCCACAAGTGGAAGCAATGTGGGCAAAGCACTGACAGGTTCTCCCTCTTTGAGTTAGCTGTTGGCTGCAGCCTTGCCCTAGCCACCAGCCGGCCCACAAGTAGAACCTTTGCAACATGAAATCAACAAAACAGTTGTTATCATAGCGGTGGTAGGGCTCGCGGCATTGGTATTGATCATGCTCAAGTAAAAATTGTATTAAGGGCACTTTTTGCTATATTTTTCAAATAAAAATGCCACCGCGGCAAGAATCAGTAGCCAGGTGTGCTCAGCGAGATAGCTTACCACTTGCCCGGCTGTGATGAAAAGGAAGCTCACAATTGAGCCAATCAGCTTAGGCAGCATAGAACCAAGTGACGTGCCTGTATCTTGAAGACTGTTTCCCAAAGTTTTTCCAGTGGCTTTCAAAGCCTTAGCAATGGTGCCAACGACCACCCCGATTGTGACTCCACCAGCAAAAAGAACAGCCGTCACTGTCACACCATATTTTTTGAAGATCTCTTTGATTCTTTCCGAGGGAGGCCGTGTTCTTTCTCTTTCCTCAGCCTGAGTTTGCAAACGCGCGAACTCCCCGTTTATTTCTGCCACTCTTTCTTCTGCCGCTTCTTTGTCAGCGGACGAGGAGTCTTCAGATTGGATGATATCCTGGAGTTGCTCTTTTTCACTCTGCAGCTCGCTTTCTCGCTCTTTCAGGTCATCTTAAGGTTTTGTGCTGTTTAGCCTTTCTTCCAAGGTGTTTCTTTTACTTTCTTTTGCCGCGACTTTTTCACTGAACCTGTGGACGTCTACTTGGGCTTTTTCTTTGTTTTTTGCTTGTTTTTCAAGCCCAGCCACGTCTTTTTTTAGTTTTTCATAAGTGTTTTGATAATTGTTTTTCAGCGTCTTCAGCGTGTCAATTTCTCATTGCATTTCAATATTGGTGCCACGTTCGTCATGAATGGCATCAATCTGTGCTTGAGTTCTCTCTATTTTCTGTCTAAGCTCTTGCATGTCTCGTTCTTTTTTTCTGTCTTCCGCAACGAGAGCCTCTGCCTGTTTTAATTGTTTTTCAGCGTCTATTAAATTTTGGCGATTGCTTCTTAAACTCTCATTTTCTTGACGATAAGTTCTTGTGCCATCGGTCCAAGAGATTTTCTGATTTCTTTTGTAAGCAAGGGGTTCAGATGTTACTTGCCTGTCTTATCCTTGGTGAACAGGTTATAAAGTTTTTTGCCGACGCCAAACATTTTGACATGTAGTGAGCTGCTATTGCTGTAAGAAGCTTCTAGATTTGTTGCGCTTGCCTCAGGAAACTGCCTCGTTAAAGCATGCCACGAGCTTTGGCTTTCAGATTGCGTGCGCAACAAGGGGGTTTCGTAATCGTAAGAAGGGACATGCAGCTTGGTCTTCTCATGTTGCCTCCTTTGCATTTCTATTTCTTCACCACAGTCGTAGGGAGTGGACACCGCGCCTGGCTGAAAGGGCTGGGTTGTGTTGACCTCTTGTTCTTCACCGTCATCGTGTGTTACGAGTATCGTTGAAGAGCAGGGTTGTTTCCTGACAGAACTCAGAATCGCTGGTAACAGCAACAAACTAATTTATTTCCGTAAGGTAACTTCGCGAATTTACAGCACTAAGTTTCTTTAAATTTGAATCAATCTCTCTTACAGCAGAACCTCTCGCTCTAATATACATAAGGCTTAAAGTTCTAGAAACGTCCATTACAAGCTAAATTAAGTAGTTTGACACAGTTTCTAATGTGAGTAATTACATAAGGATTACAATGTTGTGGAATGTTCTTATACAAATTGGTCATGGCTGAATGACTTCCGTTTCTAGATTGTTCTAGAAATTGACTTAGACAATTTTTCGTAACATCGTGTTTAAGCCGATAGTCAAGGTCTTGATCATTGTAACCAAAATCGCCGCCTTCTGCTATTGCAATATATTTCAATTATGTTTTTTGTAAATTAGAAAATAATCCCGGTTTGTTATACCTTCTTTGAAGAAGAAATGTCCGTGCCAGAGAACCTTTCCCCAACTCACGCCGAAAAGACCTTACGCGCCATGAAGGCCCCGCGCGTGGTCAAGCGCATCACCTTTGACAAAACTGAAGCCAGCCCCGGCGAGATGCTGTATGTTTCCGTGCCAAAGCTGAACACGAACAAGGTTCTCGTGCCCGGGTCGCTAGCGTTGCGTTTTGACATCGACCTTTCTGGAGAGCACGCTAACAACTTTCTTGTTCAGAATGTCTCGTGGGCGCTTGTTGACCAGCCGGTGGTGAAGTTTGAGAGCCATACCCTGGAAGACACGGTTGATTACGACATCTACAAAACCTTCGAGGATCTCTTCTTGCTGGGAGAGAAGCGGGAATATATGGTGCCTGAGAGGATTCAGAGCGAAGATTTATGCGATCTGCACAGACGCATGAGACAAGAAGACCTCGGGCGTAGCCGCTGAAAACAAACTAAACAAAATTTAGGGGAACAATTATCGCATCACGCTTGACCATCACATACTGTCCGACCACGGAATTTCCTATCCCCAGACCCTTTACAATGACCTCATATTTGAAGTGACTCTTGCGCTAGCTTCACAGCTGGTCAAAGGCTCAGACCCAACAGAGCTAAAATACAAGCTGACCAACATCCAGCTCGACTACGAAATGATCCGCAGCCAGACACTCGCAGAAGAGTTGCAAAGCATTTACACCAGTGGCAAAGAGTTTGCCTATGACCGTGTGCATCGCCTTAAAATGGTCTCGTTTGTGGAAGGCACTGACACGAGGGTGAATATCAAAGTCGATGCCCCATGAAGGTCAATGAAAGGCATACTCCTTCTGTTCGTAGAGCCGTATACCGTGGGCACAAAGGACTCCGTTAAATACATCTTCCTGGACCTGACAAAAGTCAGCGTTATCATCAACGGCTTGCCCAGCATGCTGGACAACGAGGGAACTGAAGGCAAAGACATGTGGAAAGAGGCCAGCCGCTTCTTTGTGAAAGAAAAAATAAAACTGAGCACATGAATCTGCAAAAGTTCTACACTGATAATGAGTTTGGTCTTCTGATTGATCTGCGCTCTATGGCGGACCAAACAATGCATGGCAGCAGCAAACGGCTTGTGAACACCACAGACGGCGTCCAGCTAGAAATCGAACAACGCACCAAAGGCTCAGGCACCGTGAACTGTCATGTTTTCGTGATCTCTGACTCCCAGTTGAACATCATGGGCAGACAGCTAGAATCTGTGCAGAATTCAATATGGACCCCAGCAACATTCCCTTCAACGCGCTCATCATGGGCCCTGCCAAATCAGGGAAAATGCAGTTACTCATGAACGAGCTCTGTGGCTCCTTCTGTGGCAGGTTTGATTATGTCGTGCTCATCTGCCCGACGTTTGCTTATAACAAGACCCTTAACCACATTGCTGAGAGAGACCCGCGGTTGTTCGTCATCATCTGCGAGCAGCACAAATTGGAGCTTTGGTTGAAAGTGGCGAGCTTGTATTTTGAAGGTGCCAATATCCATATAGTCCTTGATGACTGCGCGGTCTCCAAAGACGCGAAAAGGTGGACTGGCGAGCTTGTCAAGCTCGGCTTTTCTGCCCGCCACACGAACATGAGCGTGTGGGTGCTGACTCAGCAGCTCTCCAGCATCGCAAAGCCTTTCCGTGAAAATGTTGAAGCGATCGTGTTGTTTTACACACCTTCGGCCAAGACCACAAAGGCCATCTTCAAAAAATATGGGGGTGAACTTTCTCAAGATGCCCTCAAGCAGCTGATTGCAAGCCTAAAGGGGCGCAAGTTCTCCCACTTCGCGTTTTCTCTCCACTTTCCTTTTGGGATTGAAGTGTTTTCGAATTGAAAGAAAAAATATATAACATATCTCCCTGCTAATATGGCCAATGTCAACACTTCCACTGGTGGAAGCAGCAATGAAACAAAAGCATTGGAAAAAGTTACGCACCTGCTGCAAACAGAGCCTTCAAGTACGCACCCTGGTCCACAGCCAATGACATCTCAGCTCTCCGTGAACAGCTTTTAATTCTTGTTTCCACAGGCAAATCAAAAGAAGCTATTAGCGTGCACCTAACACACGAGCAAGTGAAGCACTTCACTGACAAAGAGGTTGAAAAGCACTACAAAAGGCACGAGACGTACGTAGGTGCCAAGACCACTGAAACATCGATTAAAAGTTTTCTGACATTGGCCATAAAAGTGGTTGGCATGTTTGTGCGGGTGAAAGATGCTGACGCTTTGCAGAATGAACTAAAAAATGATTACATCATAACTAAAGAGCCTTGCGTTGAGATGTGGGCGGTTGCTCGCAGTGGCCAACGCGGCGCTGATAACAACAAAACACATCGATTTTAGTCCACCGTTGGCTCATCCTTCTCTTGGGTGTGGGTGACATCAAAAATACCAACCACCAAGCCACAGCCGCTGAGAAAACAAGACAGGCGCACGAAGCACAGAAAAAAGCCGCAGCTGACACTGCTGTCATCATTGCAAATACTCGGCTTGCTGCGGCCTCGCCCAGACTCAGAGTCACGCAAAGAGTCACGTGAAGAGCCAAGCGAAGCCACAAACTAAACACTTTGCTGCGTGTACCCAGGCAGTCGTTATACTGAGTATCACTAGCTATGTTATAATTGAGCTAAATGTTCTGCATTTGAAGTTGTACTAAGTTCAATCGAATCAATGTGCTTAAGCTATTCTGCTTCTGACTGCGTTTCTTGGAATAGATTAATAGCTTATTACTCGTTTGCTGGTCCTTAGGGCGTGAAAAGAGTCAAGGTCTTTATATCAGCCTATAAACATTTCAGTCTATTTTCGTCAGCCTTTGTCGTTATTAAGCTACTTTTGACATTCTGCAAAGTGTCCTAGGTGAGCTACAGACCTAGATGGAGTCATGTTCAGGTCTTAAGTTTTAAAAAGTCATAGTTAGGTGGCTGGTTACGAAATTATTCAAATCCCAACCCAAAGATGGGAGGTGCTGTAATTTACTTGGGTGGCATCACAATATTCTTGTGAAACCTTTACACCAAACTTCATGTGTAACTCATTAATATTTAAGAAAAAGAAAACATGTTCTGTTTTTCTATCAAGTTTTAGTATAAATCTACTAGCATTCTATCAAAAATGCCGTTCTCTGATTGGCTGCGCTACTTACTATCTATTCTGTGATAGTGAGTAACATAGCAGTGTGCCCTTGTTAACAAAATAACGGCTGCTTCTTGGTGTTTTCAAAGTGTCTGTGAAGAGGATTTAGATAAAGTTTTGAATGACTAGTACATTCATACTAAAACAATTAGATTATGAGCTCGAGATTTCTATGCGCGATAGTTTAGCCAGGCTGTGCCCTTGTCAACTATCACCTGATAGAAATCTCGAGCTCATAATCTAATTGTTTAATAGAAACACGAACGGAAGTTTGGGAGAACTAGAAATGTTGTGGGAACACGAGCAGACAGGCAAGTGTTTCCACAGCTTTTTCAAGTCCTCCCAAACTTTCACAAGTTTTTCTAATGTATGACTTAATAGAAACACCAAGAAAATGTTTTCTATCTTTTTTAGAGAACAGCCCAAAGAAAATAATGAACATGACTAGGACAACCTTTTTTGTTTTTCTATCACAGCACAAAATAACAACTTTACTGTTCCGTAAAGCTGCCGTAAAGCTGCCGTAAAGCTCGTATTTATGGAACTTTACGGAGCTTTACGAAATCTTAAAGTTGAATTTTAAGAGTCTTTCCGGGGTTCTGTAAAGACGCATAAGGGGAAACATTTACTATGTCCGTAAAGTTTTTCTAAAGCACTATAAAGGCATCCTTTCATACAGGTTCATGGACACGTCGCGTAAAGCTGTACTTTACTATGTCTGTAATGCCCTTTTAAAGCGCTGTAAAGGCATCCTTTCATACAGCTGTATGGACATCAAAGCCACGTAAATACAAGCCGCATTTTGTTCTGTTCAGCGCCCCACTAAGCTCAAGCACTTTTTTTGAAATGAAGTACTCTTGTAACTTCAGTTAAAGTAATATAGTGTGGTGACCCTCAACATTCCTTGCGTGACATTTCTAGAACATTCTTGCGTTATCATATGACATCTAGTTCTTAGAGGGGGATTTGCCAATTCCTCCCAATTGTAAGCACGTGCCCTTTGAGCAAGTTGTTGTGATTCGAGCGTTTTGTTGTTAGCAGAATAAAAGGAGATTAACTCTTATTAGTGTTCGTCTATTCTGAACACTAAAATAGCAAGCCGGTAAGTAGTTACATAGCTGGAACATTTCTCTTTCAACTCGTATCTTCTCCAGTGAAAAAATTAAACACAAGCCACAAGTTACAGTCATGTAATCATTTATTGTAAAATGTAATAAAACAGACTCGATAAGATACATGTAGTTTCTTGGCACTGCAGACGCTAACTACAGCTTACGAATATACAATCATCAATGTATAAGTTAAAATGGAACAGCAACTCATTGCATCTAACTTAGGAAAAATGTGTTAATTGTAAAAGTACTCTTAATTCAGACTTTTCAAGTCAACTAAAGCAACTATTAATATAACCAATTGATACCTCTGTAGATACACCTCTGACAAAACCACCACTTTGTTGTGAAAAGATTATCACCCTTTAAAAATTGAAGAAACTTGGCCAGGATGTAAAACAAACACGTTAATATTAGTATGAAAACTTTCTCTGACAAGTTACCAAAAATCTTTGAACTTTCAAGTCTAATGTATTGAGTTCTAACATAGTCAGAGACAGACATCAATTTAACACTATTCACATGTTCAAAATGCAAACTTAATGACAACTCAAAATAATATTGCCAGAAGGATACCTATTATTGAAGTCAGTATCACAATAAAGTCTGGAGTTAGAATTTTGAGTCTGGCTTTCAAATTTATCAGGATTTTGAGCTAAGATCTCAAGTTAGGATTTCAAGCCGATCATGGTTAAGCTTTCAGTCTGACCTACTCGCAGTTAGGTTTTCGTCTTGCTTGAAGTTACTTATCAACCTGGATATTTACTCCTTTCATATGCTCAAAACAGTCCTGCCTTGAAATCGTAACTCAAAATCCTGACTTGAAATTCTGATTCAAAATCTGTGGTCTCGAATTGTTCTGGCATGGCTACAAGTAGTAGCTTGTCTCAGTCAGTTAACAGATTTTTGTGAACATACACAAAAGATCAACTTGATTGACTCAAACTACTGCAGCAGGTATGCACATACAGGAACAACAAAGTACATGGATTGCTGACAAGGCTTTGCTTCAAAGGCACAAAATAGTTGTGTTTCTAACACTCGCAGAAAAAAATGTACTAATAAGATAAAATGTGCAGTAGAAATGCTTCTACTCCGTTTGTTCCTTGTAAAGATCAATTAATGAATGGATGTGTCGAAAACGAAGACCCAAAAACGAAGACCAAAGACCTAAGACCCTATGGTCTAAAACGAAGACCCACTGGTCTAAAATGAAGACCTACCGGTCTAAAACAAAGACCCACTGGTCTAAAACGAAGACCCACTGGTCTAAAACGAAGACCCTGTGGTCTAAAACGAAGACCCACCGGTCTAACACGAAGACCCACTGGTCTAAAACGAAGACCCACTGGTCTAAAACCTTTTTTTTCTACAGGAAAGACTATACACTAGGCTACATTGCTTTCGTTTTTGTATCGCATAAGTTAAAATGTCATCTGAGCGCGCTGCAAACTTGACAGTTGCTTTATCTCAGTCGGTACGTGTCAAATTGTGTAACGCAATGAAATTCCAACAGTATAGAAATATACGTTTTAGTGACGATTTTAGTATCATTTGTCGTCCCCAATATTCTATTTTTCAAATGCATATGAACAAATTATGATGAGGTGACTTCATTACTTTGCTTTACTGTACTTATCATAAAGGTGCAAAGGTCCACTGTGCGTGACTCGCAAATTTATTCACCACGTGTTACAAGAATTTGATTTTCCCAGGAAAATTACGTTATCACTCTCACATTCTTCAGGGAAATACTATACACTGGGCTAAATTGCTCTCATTTTTGTAGCGCATAAATTAAAATGTCATCTGAGTGCGCGACAAACTTGATAGGTACTTTATCTCAATCGGTACAACGTGTCAAATTGTGTAATTGTGCATAATAGTATGTTGGCTGGTTGTAAGTCTCTATGGGCAATTCCTTTTGCGTGGAGATACGCCAGTCCCTGTATCATTTCCACTGCCGCATGATTAATTACATCGTGGAATCCTTTGCAGTTGTAATCGTTAATTTGCAGCAAGAAATCAGAAAGCGAGCTGACACGCAAATCGTCGACGCCAAACAGCTTGAAGTCAAAGTAAACATATTCAAGCATTATCGCCAGCGGCTGATGGCACACTCCAAACAGTTTCACAATGTTGGGGTGCAGTGAACACCGGACAATTGCACTCGTCAGTGTTTACCAATACCTTTGGGCATTACGTAATGAACACGGGCAATTGCATTCATTAGTGTTTACCAATACCTTTAGGCATTACGCAATCCTTTTGTTTTATTTGCCATCGTACATATTTCATATATTAGTTTTTCATTCAAAAAGTTTGATTTTATAAATCGTGTGGAAAAGAATAAATGTTTTAATCTGGTAAACATTTGATGGTAGCAGAGCGAGGTTCCAAATCATGTCAGTGGACGGCGAGCATGGCGAAGCAATCGACAAAGAAGAAGATTGCATCGAAAGTTTAAAGCAGCAAAAGGCGAAGGATAAATCGGCCTTCACCAGGATCAAGAACAAGTTGTTGAGCCTTCTAGATGAAGAAGACTATCCGAGTCGACGGGAAGTCAAGGCGGTTTGTCAAAAGCTTTGTGAAGTGCAAGAAAGCACGATGTCAACTATGGAAGAATTATCCCAAGAATATTTAAGCTCCAGAGAGAAAGAGAAATGGAAAAAGCTCACCGATGAAATGGACAAATTAGAGGCAGAATTTTCGGAAGCTCATGACAAGGCACAAGAATATTTGGACAATCGAAAGGATGAGTTATCGAGTTTGGCTACTGAGGCGTCAGAAAACACTCGTCGACGTCGAATCGAGGAAAGCGTTGTACGAAAGAGTGTGGAAAAACAAGCTTTGGAGGAGCAAGTTAAGCGAGAAAAAGACATCGCTCGTCAAAAAGAAGATTTAGAAGAATTACGTCGTCAGTATCGAAGTCGTTTATTTGATGAAGAGGACCTTCAAGATTTGAAAGAGTCGGAGTTCAAAGGACCGGAAACGAGAAAAATTTCCGCAAACGATTTGGCAGAAAGTCGTTCAACGTCATCGCTTGGCAAGGATATGTGGAATCAACTTAAGCGTGTTTCAATTCCCGTATTCAGTGGTGATAAAAAATTGTACGAGGGTTGGAAAACGGCTCTCATGGCATGTGTGGACAAGGCGCCCGCCACACCAGAGTACAAATTGCTCCAGTTGCGTCAATACTTATCTGGCGAAGCATTAAAGGTCGTGGAACCTTTGGGACACTCTGCAGCAGCTTATGAGACAGCAAAGGAAAGATTGGAACGAAAGTTTGGTGGCAAACGGCATCAGATTGCCTTGCATTTAGAAGAACTGGAGAACTTTAAGCCACTTTGCCCTGGAAATGCAAGGGACCTTGAGAGACTTGCAGATTTGTTAGACATTACTGTAGTAAACCTGAAGGAGGCTGGTCGGCATGAAGAACTAGGAAGCGGATCACTGTACCTCAGTTTGTGCAAGAAATTGACAGAAGCAATGCTAGCGCATTATCATTGGTGGATTCATGAAAATGGTCGTTGGCAGTCAGTGGAAATGTTGAGAGAGTTCTTCATCCAGGAAGCAGAATTCCAGAGAGTAGCATCGGAAACAATTCACGGTTTGAGTAAAAGAGGACATAAGAGAGACAGTGGGGTTACCTTCTTCGGTAACACGCAGAATTCGTCAGGGAATCATAGAAGAGTTGGATTTCGACCGTGTAAAGTTTGCAGTGGTCATCATGGAGTTTGGCGCTGTGACAGGTTCAAGGCTATGAATCTTCCAGAGAGATGGGAAGCCGCCAAGAACCTTAAACTGTGTTATCGTTGCTTAGGAGATCACAGTGGAGGAACGTGCGTTAGATCAAGAGTTTGTGGGATAAATAATTGTAAGAACACTCACAACCGATTGTTGCATAGAGACTGTGCCGGCAGATCGAAGTGAACAGGTGAACTCTCATGATCGTCGTGAAGTGAAACAAGGATCTTTAGGTGGTTCCCAGGCTCTCGCGGAAACCAAAACAATTACTCCTCCTCTTACTCCTCCTCAGGATCCAGTTGAGCAAGTAACAGAGAGGTCTCACACCACAGTGATGTCCCAAAGTGCGCAACCAAGATTTGTGGCACTACGCACAGTACCAGTGTTTCTGAAGAACGGTAATCACAGAATTAAAGTGAATGCGTTGTTGGACAAAGCTTCAATGAAAACGTATTTAAATGCTGACGTAGCCGCTGAGCTTGGACTTCAAGGACATCCTCAAAGTGTAACTGTGAATGTTCTAAATTGACAGACTGAGACCTTCGAGACTACGCCAGTTGAGGTCGAGTTGGAGAGTTTAGATGGAAAAGTGAAGACTACCATAAGTGCATTCACAGCAGAACAAGTCACAGGAAACATGAAAGTTATCGATTGGGAAAAGTATGCGGCAAAGTGCACCCATTTGAGAGGGATACAGTTTCCAAATCCTGGCATCCGCCCAATAGTGGACTTGTTAATTGGAGTTGATTATGCTGAACTACACTACTCGTTCAAGGATGTTCGAGGTCAGCCAGGGGAACCAGTAGCAAGACTTACGCCATTAGGATGGACATGTACAGGAACGGTTAGTGGGCTCAAAGGAGGTGACCATCAGTCAAGCTTTGCACACACCTATTTTGTGCGAGAACAGTCAGACACTGACGAAATAAGTAGTTTACTACGACAATTCTGGGAAATAGAGAATCCTCGCACATCACATGATCGACCAGTTCTGAATCCTGATGAGCAATGTACGTTAGACAAGGTGGAAAAGTCCCTCAAGTACTTGGATGGAAGATATCAAGTGGCACTTCCATGGAAGAACATTCCTGACCTACCAGACAATTATGACATGGTGCTACGCAGATTGTGCAACACTGAGAAACGTTTACTGAAGATTCAGATTTCAGATTTTTTATTAATTGACATTATTTACAGACATATTTCACTATCGCACACTATTACAAAAAATTCATTAATTAAAAATAAGGAAAATATAAAAATAAAACCAAAACAAAATGTGCTCAGTGACCAAAGAAGCATATGAAGAATCCAGAGATCGCAGCAGCCCACTCAGAAAACATCACTCAATATTTGGAGAGGGGCTACATTCGCAAGATCGACCCAACCGAAGAAAAGCCCGCAAGGAGATGGTACCTGCCACACTTTCCCGTTGCAAGACTGGACAGAGCCACAACAAAGACCCGCATTGTATTTGACGCCTCTGCAAAGTTTGGGGGAATCTCCCTCAATGACGTCATTTATCAAGGACCGAAACTGCAGAGAGATTTGAACGATATTTTACTTTGATTCAGAAGATACCCTGTTGCACTCATCTGTGACATCGCTAAGATGTGTTTGAGAATTGAAGTTGCAACTAAGGACCGATCATGTCAACGGTTCTTATGGAGATCCTTGGATCAGCAGAGAAAACCGGAAGAGTACAAGTTCAACCGAGTTGTGTTTGGGATTAACTCATCGCCTTTTCAAGCTCAGTTTGTCTCCCAAACACATGCTGAGCAGCACAAAGATGAGCTGCCCTTGACTGCAGAAACTGTGTCAAAGTCAACATACATGGATGACAGTATGGACTCTGTGTTGGACGACAGTCAAGGTATTGAGTTGTGCAAGCAGTTAGATGAGCTGTGGAGCAGGGCAGGAATGCATGCTCATAAATGGTTGTCCAATTCACCCCAGGTTCTGGAGAAGATACCAATCAAGGATAGAGCATCCGAGGTGGTCATCAACAAAGATCCCCTACCAACAGTAAAGACACTGTGAATCACGTGGCTTCCAGAAGACGTGTTCACGTTCAAAGCAACCCGCCCGAAGAGAACTTTCAGCTCACTAAACGGAATTTTCTGAAGAAAATCGCCACATTATTTGACCCAGTTGGTTTCTTGGCACCATTTACCATTCGAGCCAAAGTTATGATACAGGAGATGTGGGTGGCAGGACTTGAATGGGACGAGCTATGCCCAAGGGAGTTAATCCACAAGTCTCAAGAATGGTTCTGTGAGTTGGAAGAGTTACCAATGATTAAAGTTCCCAGATGTTTACGATTTGGCCCAGAAGAAGTTGTACTGTCCGAGACCTTACACACCTTTGTAGACGCATCGCAAGATGCATATGGTGCTGTTCTCTATTTGAAGGTTATCTACGAGAGTGGATCAGTATCTAGTCAACTAGTTACAGCCAAGACAAGAGTTGCACCACTTGCGGCAACAAGTATACCTCGTTTAGAACTGGTGGCAGCAATCCTGGGACTAAGGCTGACCGAGTCAGTTTCCAGAGTTTACAGTGGTGCATTGGGTCAGGCAGTCTTCTGGTCCGATAGTATGAATGTCCTGTGGTGGATAAAAGGAAGAAGTCGGAGATTTAACCTTTCGTAGCAAATCGAGTGGGAGAAATTCAAAGCCTAACGAATCCTAAGCAGTGGCGTTTCGTGCCAACCAATGAGAATCCTGCTGACTTTACTACGAGGGGCATGAGAGTTTCGGACATGGCCATGGAGAAAAAGTGGTGGAGTGGTCCTGATTACCTTCAAAAGGAACAGTCAGACTGGCCTGTCAGTCAAATTGACACCGACAAAGTTTAAGAAACAACGGAAATCAAGAAAGCAGCTCAAGGCAGCTCACAGGCAGGCCGAAGCAAGGGAGACTGGACAATGATTTCAGTTCACGAAGATGAAAAGTTATGGCGTCTTGATCCAAAACACTTCTCAAGTTGGACAAAGCTAATAAGAGTTCAAGCATGGGTTCGTCGTTTCATAGATAATTGTAGAAGTCCCAACAGAGAGAGAGGAGAATTAAAGGCGGAAGAGATCGAAGATGCTGTGGTTCAAGTGATAAAGGGTGCACAAAGAAAGGCATATCTCGACGAGTATTTGGCACTTCAGCGACAAAGAGAAATACCCAAGAAGAGCAAGCTGCTCGGCTTACAACCATGGCTGGACGAGGAGGGCCAAATGAGATGCGATGGATGCCTTAAGTATGCAGAATTTCTATCTCAGGATGCTTGCTTTCTGATAATCCTGCCTCGTAAGAACTGTGTAACGAAACTAATTGTCAAACATTATCACAAGAAAGGCAACCACGCGGGTGGAACGAATCAATTGCTGGCGGCTTTATCAACACGCTTCTGGATCATTTCTGGCCGTGAAGAAATTCGGGAATGGGAGAAGGAGTGTAACGAATGCCAAAGAAGAAAAGCTAAAGCTGCAAAACAAATTATGGCCCCTCTCCCACAGATCAGACTTCAACTTTCCTTGAGAGCGTTCACACAGACTGCTGTGGATTATCGTGGACCATTCATCACTGTGCAAGGAAGAAGGACACGTCAACAGAAACGTTACTTGCGTTTGTTTACCTGCTTGGCGTGCCGAGCAGTCCATCTGGAAATGGCCTATGCACTTGACACGGACTCGTTCCTGAATGCTTTCTACAGAATGGTCAATCGCAGGGGGCTTCCAAGAGAGATGTTATCCAACAATGGAAATAACTTTGTTGGAGGTAGTAAGGAGTTGAGCGATTTGGTCAAAGAGCTTGATCAAGACAAGATTGCTAAATCCACCGCAAACCAAGGAATAAAATGGAAGTTTAATCCCCCACATGCACCTCATTTTGGAGGTGCCCATGAGATTATGATCAAGGGAGCAAAGCGAGCAGTACACGCAATCCTGGGCAATGCAGACTCACAGATGAAGAGTTAATGACGACATTCACTGGAGCGGAGGCACTTCTAAACTCCAGACCACTGACTTATCAATCAGCTAATCCTGAAGATGACGTGCCACTGACACCGAATCATTTCCTCTTTGGTCAGGTCGGAGGACAGTTTGCACCAGAATCAGTAGATGAGACCACATTCAACCCAAAGAAGAGGTGGAGAAGAGTCCAGGAACTAGTTAGACATTTCTGGCATCGTTAGATTCGAGAGTGGTTACCAGCTCTCAACGTCAGAAGAAAGTGGTTAACTGTTGAGCGAGACATCCAAGTTGATGACGTAGTGTTAGTCATGTCACCCAAGACACCACGAGGACACTGGCCTCTGGGTCGAATTGTCGAAGTTTATCCAGGCAAAGATGGACACGTAAGGGTCGCCAAAGTTCAAGTGGGAAAAGAAGAATTCCTTAGAACTATTACCAAGTTATGCCAGCTTGAACTGTCTTGAACGTGCTCAGAGTTGATGATGATGAAGAAGAAGACTTACAGAGATTTCTGGACAGTTTAGCTGTGTTTCACTTGAGGACAGCCCCCCTTATCGTCGGCATGATCGTTGTATTGACATGCTAGGGCATATCAACGAGGGGGAGAATGAACACGGGACAATTGCATTCGTCAGTGTTTACCAATACCTTTGGGCATTATGCAATCCTTTAGTTTTACTTGCCATCGTACATATTTCATATATTAGTTTTTCGTTCAAAAAGTTTGATTTTATAAATCGTGTGGAAAAGAATAAATTTTTTAATCTGGTAAACATGCAGAAGTCTATTGAGAAGAGCTACTTCTTTGAAGAAAAGTTTCTTCTTGCCTTGGTCAAGGACATGCAACATTTTCTTCACAACCACTGTTTTGACATTTTCCTCAGTTCCATATTCTGTGGTGTACACATCGCCAAAAGCAACTTGATCAAGCCGCTTTTTAACGTGCAGAGCGTTACAATCAAAGACTTTTACGTTCGCGATACTTTCCGCTGAAGATTGTTGCTTTTTTAAGAATTGGGGAAGCTTGAAGTGCCAAAAAAACGACATTCTCAACGCAGGGATGCATGTGAAAGTGATAACGTTATTTCCCCGGGAAAATCAAATTCTTGTAGCACATGGTGAATAAATTTCCGAGCCATGCACAGTTGAACTTTGGGCCCTTATATTATAAGGACAGTAAAGCAAAGTAATGAAGTCACCTCATCGTAATTTGCTCATATGCATTTGAAAAATAGCTCAGATGACAGTTTAATTTATGCGCTACAAAAACGAAAGCAATTTAGCCTAGTGTATAGTCTTTCCTGAAGAAAAAAAAAGTTTTAGACCGGTGGGTCTTCGTTTTAGACCGGTGGGTCTTTGTTTTAGACCTGTGAGTCTTCGTCTTAGACCAGTGGGTCTTCGTTTTAGATCAGTGGGTCTTAGGTCTTCGGTCTTCGTTTTTGACACATCCTTAATGAACTGCTATTTTGCATACTTAACTTCAGTATTTGTTTCAATAATTGGAACCCTCTTTAGGTTACTATATATCTTAAGGTGTCTCACACACAATGGATGTCGTGTGTCCGGTTTAATCTGTAGACAATGTACATGTAAACCCCATATCAAATTAAAACATAATAGAAAGGTAGCTATCAAACTATACCAAGGACTTTCAAATAAATTGTCAAATTTTTCTAGACCTTTAAGTGCAAGCATCCAAATCACATTTTGAAAGCTACAAGTCAAAGCGAACTTTGTTTCTTGTTAATTTAATTTGTTTCTCAGTTTCAGGACCCAAAAAAGGACACTTTTAGAACATTAAACCTGGATCAATTGTCTTGCCATGTCATTGAGCATAGCCCAGAACGTCCCAATGTGCAGTTTAGTGTGAAGTATCTAGACAAGAACGTGCCTGTTTCTTCCACTTTTAACACTTTGATAGAACTTCGAGTCAGTAATAGTTCCTGTCAAAGAACAATGATTTTCTGCCAGACTCGTAAACAGTGTGCCTTGTTATATTCAGTTTTTAAGGATAAACTTGGAAATAATTTTTATTTGAACAAAACACCTAATCCCAAAGAGCGAATGATGGAGATGTTTCATTCAGGGACTCCAGAGTCAGTGAAGAAGCACATTCTTGACAATATATCTTGGTGCTATGGGCATATTAGAGTTATCGCATGCACTATTGCCTTTGGAATGGGAGCGAACTGCAAAGGGGTGCATCATGTGGTTCATTTTGGCCGTGCCAAAAATCTTGAATGCTATGTTTGGGAATGTGGAAGAACAAAAAGGGATGGGCAGCCAAGTACATGTCTTTTGCTTCACAATGGACTGCTGTCAGCACATTGTGCACATGACATCAAGGACTACTTGTCCAACGATAAAGAATGCAGGAAAACTTTTGTTTATAGTTATTTTCCAGGAGAATTCTCCTCTACTGTATCAGGTCACCAGTGCTGTGATATTTGTGCAAAGAGCTGCAGGTGTGGGCAAGAAAGCTGCAGTGAGCCTAGTACTTTGTCTTTGGAATCCAATGCTGATGACACATGTACCGTATCCTCTGAAAGTGTCCGATCAGTCAAAAAAATGGATAAAATCAGACTTCGAAGTGAACTTTGCACATTCATGAAAAACTTACTCATACCAAAATACTTCAGGTGCCATAGCATCTGTGAACATTATTCATGAATTCACCTCATTCCATATTCAACAAGTTCTTGACAACTGCGACAAGATCAAAACATTAAGTGACATGGAAGATTTTGTTGAAGTTTGGAGAAAGGTGCATAGCAGAGGAATTCTTGCTGCTATTCACAGGATCTTTGGCAATGTGGATGAGGACGAAATGAAAACACCTGAGTGTGAAGACGAAGAAATGGATGAATATGCGCAGGAATGGACAAACATCAGAGATGATTCTGAATTGTGTAATCTCTTAAATGACAGTGATTTGCAAAATGTAGACATTCACATGGAAGAGATTGACGTGTCAGGTAATGAACGAAGAAACATGAGCAGCATGATTGGAGATTTTTTTAAGTCCTTTTGAACATGATTTAAACATAACAAGGACAAATCTCAGTGTTCTGTATATTTTGACACAGTACATGTACATGTGAATGAAACTTTATTATGCCATCCTTGCAAGTACTTTAAAACATTCTTTGGAGCTTAATGCTCAATCAGGTTTCTGTTTCCCTTCAATTTTCTTTCTTTGCTATGGCTTTGTTTACATGTAATGTAGAAGATTTGTTCACCTGTGAAGGTTCCAACTTAACAAAATTAGTTTCTTAAACTTACTAAGAAAGTGTTAAAATATTTAAAACATTGTAAGGGAAAACAAAATTGTTTTTCTCTCACTGTCCTCTCCCTTAGTCATTTATATGTACAATGTAATGACAATTAATCTTCTATTAAGCAAAACCAACAACGATGTTGTGAAACTGAATTGGCACAATGAACTCGAATGTTCCTTGCGTGCCTTTCTTGCACATACAATGTTCCTCTTGTGCTTATTTATCCATTGAAACATGTCCTGGAGGTCAAATTGTTCATAGCCACACCCCGGGGTCCAATTGAAAGCTTTCTGGGAAACAATCTCAACAGCAATCTTCTGCAAATCAGATGCAATAGAAATTTCATAGTGTTCCCCTGACCGGCGGATTACGCAACACTCTTGATCAAAGTTGTTAAGAGCTACTTTTGTAATGTCAACCGCATGACAGTAGCAGTCAATAGCTTTGTGATTTGTTGCATTAGGTCCAAGCATTCGCTGAACTTCTTTTAGAAGTCTGTTGAAAAATTCAAGAAGTAAATCTAGAGGAATATTGTTCCCCAAACCAGATCTTAACAAAGCAGTTCTGTTCCATATAAGGTCGTCTGAATGCTTAGGAGAAAGCAACCCATAAACTTGGAACATCATTCGTAAGGCCTCTAGAGCATATTTGGTACTCCCTGCATCATTTCTGAGATAATGTAATTGAAATTTCCAGCACCTGAAAATACGTTTCCCATCACCTTCTCTGATAGCATCAAAAAAATTTAAAATCAACATGCCATACTCTAGGAGGGAACATTTGTAATTAAACATGTCATCCTTTTCAGGGACAGGCTTGTCAGACACCCCCTCACTTGAGAAGAGTGACTGTTGAGAATCAGAAGTTCAGATTGGTGGGTTGTGGGTTGATTAATGATCCTGCATTCGCTTGCATTGAATTTGAAAGTTTTTCCACATCCTGGAAAATTGCAAATAAATCTGCCATCATCAGTCTGATTCTTTCTGTTGCTGGCCTCTTCTTCCTCAGCAGCTAAAAGGCTGTTGAAAATGGATTCTACATTTTCTCTTCTGATCACATAACTATCGAAAACACAAGAGGCTACTTTGTGCAAATACTCTTTCTTCTCAATATCGCTAGCCTCAGAGAGGTTTGGCTGACAAAATTCACCTGTTGGGCTGTCAGATAAATTGTTCATCCCAAGTTCATGAACGGCAGATGCTACTAGCCTTGCTTTTGTTTCTAATTCAAAAAATTTTCAACATGGGTTTACAGCAGCATCAACATTTTCCCTGACATTTTGCCTGTTAATCAAGTTTCTGTCACTGTAGAGGGTGCACTTGTCTCCAGCTGACTTGGTATTGTAGAAGTTCTTCAAAGCAACCTTGCAAATTAATGGAAAAACCAAATTATCGTCAAATTTGTAGAAAAAAAATTAGAATCATGAAGCCTTGTGAAGATGGGCCATAAGTACAAGCCTGTTGCTATAACAAACCTTGGTATTCAATTC
>NC_138153.1:20148064-20153064 GCF_964199315.1 Orbicella franksi
GAATGTGCTTGTTAAAAAAAAAATAAACAAATTGTGATGTCAACTCATCTTGGCAAACATGCATATATGTATCTGGGGTTATGCAATCCCAAGCTTCCTCATTTTGAAAAAGTCAGTAGATCTGATCTTGTCCTTGCCTTTAGATCATGAAGTTTATGCAGTCTGGAGTGGCAGTGATATAATTGTGTAGTCTAGATCTAGAATAAGGATATAAGTTTAGAATCACTCTGTCGTAAATGCTGTGTCTTTAGGGTTACCGTATGCCTTTTGAAGTGTCACACATCTAAGCGATGTAGCTAATTTGACATGTAAACAACAAAAACATATCAGGGGATATTTTATTTTGAATTTTTTTATCTTTCCAAGAGTGATTTTTGTACAATCACTTCGTATATTTTTTTAATCCTATTTCAAAATTGTTCTGTAACTTTTATTTTCACTGAAATTGAATATGGCAAAATGCAGACATATTGTTTAAGCACTTTGAGTCTAGAACCTGAGTAACATATTAAATTAGCAAAAAAATTGAATTGACCTGTAGCTTTCTATAGGTGATTTGGACACTCCCATTAGGGGGCCTTGATAATTGGATAACTCATTTTATTTCAAAATTCTTGGTCTCATTTGATAACCAGCTCTATAAGCTTTAATTTGATATAGGGGTTTAGGTATCTACAGTACAGCGTAAAAGGGGAGCATTACTTCTCTTGGATGCGAAACACCTATATACGGTAACCTTAAACCATGAACTTATTGCTTCCTTCCATTTTTTGTGAAACAATTTTTGACACAGCCACCTTTATAGCGGAGCTCCCAGCGGCTGCCGCCAAGCAGAGCCCCATAACTATAGAAACTGAACCACATGCACGCGAACAAATAGAAAACCACAGAACTATTTTTTCATGGTCAACATGTCTAGCAGTGTGGATCATGGCGGGTGCGCCCAACAAAGCCAATGCCGCAGAACATGGCAGCCATAGTTTAATCATACATGTATGATATTGGACATCCATGTCATGGTCAATTGACAGCTGTCAAAACAAGGTATCTGCTGACCAGTATTATGTGACCATATCACAGGCTCAAGTTAAGAGCTCATCAAGATCACATGTTTTTTAAAAAGTTGACTGCTGACAAAGTAACGGTTTTCTATTGGATCGTGGGCTCAAACTAGGTTAACTTGTTGATCAGGGCCGGGTTGTTCAGAAGGTATACTAATGTTTTTCACTGCTTATGTTTAATGTAGTTTGAGATTATTGAAACTCAAAACAGAAGGCCAGACATTATAAACAGAAAACCTCAACGCAAAGTTACAAAACTCACATCAAAATCCTGGGTTAGCTTACTCGGGCTTTAAGCAACCTGGCCCAGGAGCTCCACTTTTAGGCTTGGCTAAATCTAAATATTACAATGTTTACAATTGACTCAGTGGTGGCAAGAATTTGTACATGTATTTTGTAACATAATCGTGTATTGCTATTTGCCTTCATGCTGTACATCCATCAATAGTTCAGTTTTTTTCATAAAATATGCTATTAATACTGGAATTCTACATAGCCTTAAGACACTTTCCAAAAGTGACTGTAAAAAGACACAGTTAAAGGTGTGACAGCTGTACAGTATTAAGAACAGCATACAGGAATATAATGAGATCCATTCCCTACTGCAAAATTGCAACATTGCAACACTCACAATGAAAAAATCCCCCTGGCATTAATGGTAAATATAACACTTTGTGGATGAACACTTACAGCATGTAGGCTGCCATTAATAATTTTATGATTCAACTTCAATAATTGATGTGTTTTTTTTTCTCCACGAAGATTCTGGACTACAGGGACTGTTAACTACTGAGTGACCCCATCAAATATATAATTTTGTAATTAAATTATGTCAAAAATTAATCCGTAAGCTATAAGTAAGGTATACCATATACACATATTTTGCCTTCTCTACATGTAGACAATTGAACACACTCGGAGGTTTTGATGCATATGTGCATTTGGTCATCTCCATGTAGAGCTTTCTCTGCATGCAGGGTCATTGATTGATGTAGAAAAAATAGTTCATGTTCATGTGCAAAAGGGGAATATGGAGGTGCTATTAGCAATTTACCACGTTTCAGAAGAGTGTATGGATTTAGTATTTTGGAAAATTATGTTCCATACTTACTGCATCAGCAAGCCTAGTGTAATACTAATCATCCACTCGACATTTCAACAACAACAACAAAACCGAGGAAAACTACATAATCACAATATGCATATCACTACACCTGAATCAAACGAAGGATGCGAGAAATGTTACAGAAAATTCATTTAAGATTGATTATCATTCCAGTTAAAGCCAACAAATGCATTTAGAAGCCACAAAACATCCAAAATCTCAAAGACTTGCGGTGTTCAAGTTTAATAATTATTCGCGCCAAAGCGTAATTTGAAGATTATTTTGCCGACGGCTTTGTAGTCCTTTTTTCGGCCGTAGCTTTACCAGTCTTTTACCAATAACCTTAAAAGAAATTCAACCAAACATTTCACTAAACTGAATAAATTAAACAAACAAAACGAGGAAGTCTCCAAAATTTGTAAACGCAGTATGCATGACAACATACGCGCGTCAAAAGCTGTCAAGGAGAGCAAATCGATGGTTTTCCTTCTTCCAAAGGTAAGCAGAAGAAGAAATTACAGCACTCTACAAAGCGGCTGTCCTTACTAACACAAAGAAAACTTCAAAACTCGCCTGGCAGTATTTACAAATACAGTTTTATTACTTTTAGACATGAGGTTATCGGTATACGGCGAAAAACGACAGAAAGCTAAGCTTGTTTGTTTACAATATGCAACTTTATATTAAACAACGCCTCTAGTCTTATTGTTTGAAATTTATCAAATTTCTCCCAGTATGCTTCCAAATCAGATAATCTGGGAGACTTTAAAACTCCTATTGAAGGTATAAGCTTAACTTCTAAGCTTGTCTTGCCGAAGCAACTACATAATTTTTATGGAAAACGAGAAAGTTTCTATGTAACAAAGTCGCTTACCACAATTTGGCAGTTCACTTCAGTTTGAATCCTATAAGCAGAAACTTCCAGCAAAAGTTGCGAAGACTGAACTGAACTAATCTTTTTGATAGATCAACGAATCAACCACTTTTTTCCCGCTGTGTTTTTTCCTCTAAACACAAGAAACACATTTGATTTCGCTTGTTGATCACCTGATCATGTGACTTCTTGCACGGCTGAACATCTCGACACGCGAAGTTCTGTAGTTTTCTGAGTAAATTTTTCGGGTATTCCAGCTCTTTTCTATAGCCGTCATTCGCTCTGCCTCACGGCATTGTTCAGTATTATTTCATATCCTTTCTCTAGCCCTAACTCGATCTAATTCACAGCATTGTTCAGTACTATCTCGCCTCCTTTCTAGCCCTGGCCCGCTCTTTCGTGATCTTCTTCGCCACTTCTTTGGCTGTTAATCCTTGCTCTCTGCCGTTCTCTTTCACGTTCTGCTTGAGTTAAACCCTATCTTGAAAACGTTAGATCAACCTTTCCGATCGTTTGTTAACATTAAAAATAGAAATAAGTTTTTTTAGTCCCTGACTTTTCTGAAAAATCCCGCCCAGGACAGATGGCATTCCTTATCTTCCCCGTGAGGACTACCTCGAGATGCCCCTCCTCCTCCCCCAGAGTCTGTACAGACGGCGTTCGCTCGTTTGTACGCTGACGTCATAACCAAATTTTCTTGGCTTGATGGGTTACCAATTTTATTTACCCATGGTGCTTCGCTGGCGCGCTTCGCGCACTGAAGCTCCGCTATCAAGAATAGAAATCCAGACATATTGCATCCTTGCTTGACGCCTGTTTTGATGTTGAACCACTCACATGCTTCTGCCTGATCTTCTACAGCACAATTGAAGTCTTCATAGAACACTTTTACCATCCTTACCATCTTGTTCGGGATTCCATATTTCCGCATAATTAACCATAGACTTTCACGGTGGATGGAATCAAATGCTTTTTCAAAGTCTATGAAGTTAATATATAAGCTTGCCTGCCACTCGTTTGCTTGTTCAATGATGTTCCTTAATATGAAAATCTGTTCTGTTGTTCCCCTGCCTTTTCTATACCCTGCTTGCTCGTTCCTCAGTCTGATATCAACTCCATTCTGTATTCGATCAATCACAATCCGTCCAAGTATTTTGCCGACTACTGAAAGTAGAGTAATTCCCCTCCAGTTCTGACATTCTTTGAGGTTTCCCTTCTTTGGCAATTTGACGATCAACCCTCTTTTCAATTTGTCCGGGATCTTTTCATGTTTCCATACTTTCTCCAGTAGCTGATGCACTTTCGTTGCCGAGAATTCCTTGTGCACCTTTAACAATTCAGCCGTGATGGAGTCGAAGCCTGGAGATTTCCCATTCTTTAAGCGCTCAATTGTTGCTTTTACCTCGCCGATTGTTGGTTCAGTGATCACGATTTCTTCAATCAATTCGCCTAGCTCAAACTCACATTCATCTTCCACTGTTATAGGATCTGTTGGTTCTTCTCTGTTCAGTACTTCTCTAAAATGCTCTGTCCATCTTGCCTGCATTTCAGTCTCTCCGCTCACAAGATTACCGCTCTTATCAAGGATGGCTGTGCTGCTCTTAGGTCTTTCATTGCATAGCACTTTCGTCAATCCGTAT
Organism: Orbicella franksi; assembly: GCF_964199315.1. Lineage (NCBI taxonomy): Eukaryota > Metazoa > Cnidaria > Anthozoa > Scleractinia > Merulinidae > Orbicella > Orbicella franksi. The sequence goes on from NC_138153.1 coordinate 20,152,745, forward strand.
AATTTTCTCATTTTTTGTTTTCTTGCAGCATCCTCTGCCTCACTTGCGATGCCATCTATCCACTTCCTTTTATCACTCCTAATGCTCCTCTTAACTTCTTTACTCTTTTCCTTGTATTCTGTTCTTAGTCGTTTCTTGATCATCTCTGAACGAGTACACTTCTTGCAAAAAAAGCTACTGGACATACTTCTTCAAAATTGGGTTTCTTCAAACAGCTCCAGCGATCTGCTTATAGGTTCCACGGCAGAGCATCTTGCCAAGAGATTCGAGTCCTTCGTGCAATACATTGTATTTGGTTCTGCTCAGCCATTCAACTGTAA